>NC_036870.1:30598429-30607965 GCF_002910315.2 Salvelinus sp. IW2-2015
TTAGAGTGGAGGGCGCAGGCTAGGGCCTAGTGGTTAGAGTGGAGGGGCGGCAGGTAGCCTAGTGGTTAGAGTGTAGGGGCGCAGGTAGCTAGTGGTTAGAGTAGGGCGGCAGTAGCTAGTGTTAGAGTGTAGGGGCGGCCGTAGCTAGTGGTTGAGTGGAGGCGGCAGGTAGCCTAGTGGTTAGAGTGTAGGCGCAGGTAGCTAGTGGTTTAGGTGAGGGCGGCGGGTAGCCTAGTGGTTAGAGTGTGGGCAGGGCGGCGGTGTAGCCTAGTGGTTAGAGTGGAGGGCGGCGGTAGCCTAGTGGTTAGAGTGTAGGGACGGCGAGGTAGCCTAGTGGTCTAGAGTGTAGGGACGGCAGGTAGCCTAGTGGTTAGAGTGTAGGGACGGCAGGTAGCCTAGTGGTTAGAGTGTAGGGGCGGCAGGTAGCCTAGTGGTTAGAGTGTAGGGACGGCAGGTAGCCTAGTGGTTAGAGTGTAGGGACGGCAGGTAGCCTAGTGGTTATGGTGTAGGATTTGTAACAGAAAGGTTGTAAGACCAAATCCCTGAGCTGACAAGATAAAAAGCTGTATTTCTGCCCCTGAACAAGGAATTTAACCCACTGTTCCTAGGCTGTCATTAAAAATAAGAATTTGTTCTTGACTGACTTGCCTAGTAAAATAAAGGTGAAATTTWAAAAAATACATGGATGTCTCATAGTATGGTGGTGTTTGCAAAATGGGTCGACTTTGAGCTCCTTTATTTCCTGAATGTTTTGGCATTCAGGTCCAAAAMGTCCCTCTCTAACTATTTATTCCGTGGACAAATATGAACGGAAATGTTAGTTTAAATCAAAAAGGGATGCTGTCAAATAGTGATTGAATTCAAATGGATTTACCGTCTTGTTAGCTGAAGTCCAGAATGACGAGCTGTAGCCTAGCTCAGCTGTTAGCTGAAGACCAGAATGACGATCTATGATGGCATAGAGCCCATATGGACACTGGTCAAAAGTAGTGCACTACTCCATATGGGCTCTGGTCAAAAGTAGTGCACTACTCCTTATGGGCTCTGGTCAAAAGTAGTGCACTACTCCTTATGGGCTCTAGTCAAAAGTAGTGCACTACTCCTTATGGGCTCTGGTCAAAAGTAGTGCACTACTCCTTATGGGCTCTGGTCAAAAGTAGTGCACTACTCCTTATGGGCTCTGGTCAAAAGTAGTGCACTACTCCATATGGGCNGTAGTGCACTACTCCATATGGGCTCTGGTCAAAAGTAGTGCACTACTCCATATGGGCTCTGGTCAAAAGTAGTGCACTACTCCATATGGGCTCTGGTCAAAAGTAGTGCACTACTCCATATGGACACTGGTCAAAAGTAGTGCACTACTCCTTATGGGCTCTGGTCAAAAGTAGTGCACTACTCCATATGGGCTCTGGTCAAAAGTAGTGCACTATATAGTGAATATGGTGCCATTTGGGACGTTTCCTGTGTGTGTTATTGAATAAACCTGCCTGTCTACTGGAGACACCTCAGCCCTATTCAGAGGCAAGGAGGACGGGAAAGGGAAATAAATAATGAAATATGACAAAACATCAAAGGCAGAGAGAGGTCGTAATACCAATTACACATAGAGAGGATAGTGCTGTAAGAGAGCAGGGGGACAATCATGTGAAACCAGCAGCGATGGTCCAGAGAGTACATTAAGTAACAACAATGACTTCTGGAGTCTTAAGGGGGAACACACACACACATACACACACACACACACACACACACACACACCCAGCAGCTATATCAGCCAAATTCTGAACCAGCTCCGTCAGAATTACAACCACAAATAGAAAACTCTTACAAAACAACACATTTGGCTCCGGACTTCATTTGAGTCACATCCCGAGTAGGATTATTTGTTGGAAGGGGTTTGTTGAGTAATTTCTGTGCGTAAGTAATCTGTGTAATGAATACTCAGGGAGAAAAAAAAGGTGTAGATTCACGCGCAGAGCACTGCAGGTGTTTATTTCCTAGAAGGTAGGAACCGTGGTCACAGGCAGGCAATGGTCAAACACAGGTAGGCAATGGTCAAACACAGGTAGGCAATGGTCAAACACAGGTAGGCAATGGTCAAACACAGGTAGGCAATGGTCTCACCCCTCTTTATGGAACCGTACCGGCTTGCCCCGTTGAGAAACAAGTTTCCTCAATTTATACACTGCGATGCGCGACCGGCCTCCAGAGATAAAGCAAAGCAGTGGTGACATACACGCAACATCAACACAGAGTTAGCACATGGAATAAACAAATTGTACAGTGCAATAACACAAGCTAGAAAAGTATTAACAGTGTGTGCAAATTGAAGTAAGTATTAAGGGAGGCTAAAGCATAGAAAATAGGTCCAGTTAAGTGGCCGTAAATAATATTACCATTTCACAAATAAACACTGGAGTGATAGATGTCGCAGAAAGTAGAGATACTGGGTGCAAAGTACACAATATAATAAAAAAGTAAATAACAATATGGGGATAGGTAGTTGGATGGGCTATTCTACAGATGGGCTATGACAGGGCAATGATCTGTAGCTGCTCTGAATAGCTGATGCTTAAAGTTAGTGAGGGAGATAATGAGTCCTCCAGCTCAGTGGTGTGCGATTCTGTCCAGTCACTGGCAGCGAGAACGGAAGGAAAGGCGGCAAAGGAGGAATGGCCTGTGGGGGGTGTTTACGAATACAGCGTATCCTGTGTGTGGATCTGTGTGTGTATTTCTTTCCTCTGCCCTTAGTCACAGAGTCAGCCGCAATCAGTCATCATCCTGAAAGACACACCTCTCCTCCTGTTCCATACCCAATACATCCCTTTCCCGTTGATTTAAAAACCAGTCAGTTTGTTTTCCCAAAAGTCTTTTACTTAAACTCAACGATCTCGCAGTCACGCTCTCCCACTCTGTCCTCTGTCTTCTCTCTCTCTCTGTCTCTCCTCCCCCCCCCCCCCGCTCCCCCCACTGCCTCTACTCATGTCTCTCTCTCATCTCCCCACTGCTCGTCGTCTCTCGTGTCTCTCTCTCTCATCGTGCTCCCTCTGGTCTCTTTCTTTTCCCCCCCACGTCTCCTGTCTTCACTGTCTTACCTCAGTCCCTCCTCACCTGTCCCGTTCCCCATCTCTATTATGCAGATCTTCGTTTTGCAACTACAATGTATTTTGCCTACCTGTGCAGTATTGTTTGTTAGGTGTTTGACTGTGTGTTTGATGGTGGAAAGGAAGGGGGTACCAAGAACAAGTTGCCCATGGCATACGCTATCCCGTAGGAATACTTTGTCTAAAGAACACTAGTTAGAACTGGCTGGACCACCACGTAAATTGTGGCAGTTAGTTATCTCATATTTGAAAGCAGGTAGTCCTAGCTTAGGGGTATTTTGGTTATAGTTAGCTGTTGTTAGAACAGGTCAGTCTAGCTTAGGGGTGTTTGTGGTTAGTTAGTTAGCTTGATTGCAGTAGGCTAGTCTAGCTCAAGGGGTGTTGGGATATTTGTTTCTTTCCTTGGGTCCAGCTCAGCCCCTTTTCCTGCAACCCCCCCCCCCCCCCCCCTTATACCGTGTGTTTACCAAATAAACCATGAAGTGTTTGACGGTAGATTTAGGTTGTCTGGTTTTTCACTATTATGATTTGCATGAGATATGTTACGGGTCCTCGTTTCCACTGCCGGGCCAAAGGGATTCGTAACAGGGTGATAGTGACATACACCTACTGGAGCGCGTTGCTACGGGTGGTAACAAAGCGAGGTCCATACAGAAATGGTTTGTCGATCTGTGTGGAGAACTTGACTGGCCTGCACAGAGCCCTGACCTCAACTACATCAAACACCTTTTGGATACAATTGGAATGCCGATGCGGGCCAGGCCGATTGGCTGAATGGGAGCAAGGTGGAACTGTTGCTATTTGATGAACTGTTTCATGTGTCTGAAGGTACAAACGTTCCTTCCTGGTGGGTGAGCCCACGAGAGCAAGAGCAAGTACGCTATGAGGCACTACCGCTGGCCATCTCGGAGGCTCAGATGACAGTGTCTGCAGTAACATAGCAGGCTTAAAAGAAAGCTACAGCAAAGTTGATACTGTGAGATTTCAAAGTGTTTAAAACCGACTAGAGAAGAGATTGTCAACACGAATACAGCAAGAGCTGCTGTTTTTATGAGTGACGTTCATGTTTAAGTTGTGTACTCAGCACTGTCACACTGTATTCAACACTTTTAATAAGACATAAAATGGCTTTCTTTCTAGTTCCACTCAGTGCTACAACAAGCAGTAAATGAATGAGCGAAAGGTCATCTGTAGGCTTCCGTTTGTTGTTGTTATTAGCGACTTGGGTCTATTTTAATATAGATGAATATTCACTTTATCTGTTCGTAGGAGTGACAACATCAATTTTTTCATAGGCCAGAAATAATTGTTTCGAGGTAAAGGGGCCAGAGGCTGCGCTATAAAACTCTAAGTGTGCCATGCTTATACTGCTAGAAAAGGCTGTAAAATGCCGGGAAAGACGTGACCGCGATGCATATGGCACACTGTTTGGTTCCAGAGCGCTGCGCGTATAAACTTCCCGATGAGGACTGAAGGTTTTTTATTTAATTTTTTACATTTTTTATTTCGGATCCTCACAGCTAATCTTCCTGGGCTCTGAAGTTGCTACTGATGTAATGATTTGAATACAAGTTAAAATGGACCTGATTATATAAAACGGTCTTATAATGACTACACTTTTAGTCCGCAATGCTTTATGCTAAAAACAAGCCTGTAAAACGCAAGGTGGAAATACGTGACTCGGATGCTTATGGCCCATCTTTGGTTTGTCTCTCTATGACACCCAGAGGCGGTGCTATAAACTTCTACTCCGCGCAGCAGTGATGTATGTGCTATTTGTTTTTTACGTGAGGGAGCGCATTTATTATTATTTTATTACAAAATTGCTCATCAAAGTTTGTAACAGGATTGAATATCAATGAAGTAAGGTAGATACAACGCGTCCTCCATTACAACGTCCTTGCCTATACGCATACACGTCTTGCCTATACGGCATACAGTCTTGCCTATCGCATACACGTCTGGTCTCAAGAACACGTTATTACTGTTAATATCCGTCAAACCACCAAGTTAGGCATACCTCATTTAAAGTCGGCCAATTAATCACTGTCAATCGTGAATCGATACTACTTATTACCAAACAGAAGATTGCACTTTTCACAAATGGTGGTCGTTTGGTAAAGTTAGATTGATCAAAGCTGAATAAAGTCTGGCATCTGTTGTATTTTACATAGCGATCGAATATATATAGCATATAAGCCCTGCTGTAGCATAGTAAACCTATAATAATGTACACAAAAACACCTCAGTCATATTCCTATCCGAAGTTGAATAAAATATTTGTCCAAAATGCGGCCAAAACCAACAGCGCGCAGGCTATACTTTGATTGAAACAAAATAGTCTACAAGAATTGCTAGTAGTTTTGTTTAAACAACCATCTGCTTTAATTCGCTCGGTTATTCAAGAAGATATAAATGCATATTACCGTGAAACTGATAAGAAACCAATGATTGGTAAAGTGAGAAGTGCTAATCTCTGTTTGTAATAATATGTACGATCCTGGGTTTATAAGCGCGGAAATCGACCTCTGCCTGGCCCGAGCATGCTTTGGCGCACAGTCGATAGCGGCCGGACCTCGGGCTAAAAGGTCGACGGTTTGAGACCTGCTCCTGCCTGTTTCATTAAACAATAATATAAGTGACGAGTAGGACTATTGAATGTAGGCAACATCTTGATGAGCTTACGTGAGGCGATTTGAGTACTGAAAGGACAAGAAGGGGTCACGTATCGTTTTCGGTTCCACTGCGCAAGAGGTCCATGGAGTTTTATAAACAGACACGTGGTGAATCTGGATCCTACAATCTAGCTGATGTGGACGATAAAGGTGCTCGCGGTGGAATCACTGCGTTGGCAATAGTTTTCATGGATTTTAGTGGTAATTAGGCCTAAATAAAAGTTATTTTGAATTTATCAGAATTCATTTTCGAGAAAATTAATTTTACCTCTGTAGTCTGGTGGTGTATTCTCAATTTGAAAAAATGCAACAGGCTATTAAAACACATGCTAACTCTAAATCAGTCCAGGAACAAGCCAGGCTATTAAACAACATGCTAACTCAAATCAGTCAGGAGCAAGCCAGGCTATTAAACACCCATGCTAACCAAATCAGTCAGGAGCAAGCCAGGCTATTAAACACCATGCCTAACTCTAAATCAGTCAGGAGCCAAGCCCAGGCATATAAACACTCATGCTAAACCGCTAAACAGTCAGGTGCAAGCCCAGGTCATTAAACACCATGCTAACTCTAAATCAGTCAGGCGCAAGCCAGGCTATTAAACACCATGCTAATTCTAAATCAGTCCAGGAGCAAGCCAGGCTATTAATACACCATGCTAACATCTAAATCAGTCAGTGTGCAGAGCCAGGCTATTAAACTTTAGTCACTGTTCATAGCTTAGCCGATCCTATTTTTAATAGTAGCCTGAATAGTGATCAAACGTCTCTGGTGCTGCAAGCATGCTCTCATTCATTGTCGTGCTCTGTTTGTGGTAGTTAGAACAGGATTCAGCTTGTCTCCAGTCATGTAAAATGAGAATCATTTCATGAAATGTGTTTTATAAAAAAGAGCAGTTCTGGAATCCACAAACCTTCCGGCTGCTTTGGCCATGTAATGCTGACAAAACGAATAACAGTTTCTAAAACTGAATATCTATGGCTCTGGTCTGTCGGTAGAGTTTAGTTTTAGGTTAGAGTGTAGGGGCGGCAGGTAGCCTAGTGGAGTGAGGGTAACGGTAGCCATTTTTCTCTGCTATCCACTTCATGTTTTAATTATTGGGCATAGGAACGGCTGGTAGCCTAGTGGTTAGAGTGGAGGCGGCTGGTGAGCCTAGTGGTTAGAGTGGAGGGGCGCAGGTAGCCTAGTGGTTAGAGTGGAGGGCGGCAGGTAGCCTAGTGGTTAGAGTGTAGGGACGGGCAGGTAGCCTAGTGTTAAGTGAGGGGGCGGCGGTAGCCTAGTGGTTAGAGTCTACGGGGCGCAGTAGCCTAGTGGTTAGAGTCTAGGGGCGGCAGGTAGCCTAGTGGTTAGAAGTGTAGGGATGGCAGGTAGCTAGTGGTTATGGTGGAGGGGCCGGGCAGGTAGCCTAGTTGGTTAGAGTGGAGGGGTGTCAGGTAGCCTAAGTGGTAAGGTGGAGGGCGGCAGTGAGCGCTTAGTGTGTAGAGTGTAGGGGCGGCAGGTAGCCTAGTGGTTGAGTGAGGCGGCGCAGTAGCTAGTGGTTAGAGTGTAGGGCGGCAGTAGCCTAGTTGGTTAAGAGTGTAGGGGCGGCAGGTAGCCTAGTGGTTTAGAGTGTAGGGGCGGCTGGTAGCCTAGTGGTTAAGTGGAGGGGGGGTAGCCAGTGGTTTAGAGTGTAGGACGGCGGGTTACCCTAGTGGTTAGAGTGGAGGGCGGCGGGTACCCTAGTGGTTAGAGGGGAGGGGCGGCGGGTAGCCTAGTGGTTAGAGTGGAGGGGCGGCGGTTAGCCTAGTGGTTAGAGGTGTAGGGACGGCGGGTAGCCTAGGTGTTAGAGTGTAGGGACGGCGGGTAGCCTAGTGGATTAGAGTGTAGGCGACGGCAGGTAGCCTAGTGGTTAGAGTGGTAGGGACGGCATGGTAGCCGAGTGGTTAAGTGTAGGGGCGGCAGGTAGCCTAGTGTTAGAGTGTAGGACGGCAGGTAGCCATGGTAGGTGTAGTAGAGTGTATTGTTGTGTAACAGAAAGGTTGTAAGACCAAATCCCTGAGCTGACACGATAAAAAGCTGTATTTCTGCCCCTGAACAAGGAAGTTTAACCAACTGTCCTAGGCTGTCATTAAAAATAAGAATGTTCTTGACTGACTTGCCTAGTAAAATAAAAGGTGAAATTAAAAAAAATACATGGATGTCTTCATAGTATGGGTGGTGTTGGCAAAATGGGTCGACTTTGAGCTCCTTATTTCCTGAATGTTTTGGCATTCAGGTCCAACACGTCCTCTCTCAACTATTTATTCCGTGGACAAATATGACACGGAAATGTTTAGTTTCAATCAAAAAGGGATGCTGTCAAATAGTGATTGAATATCAAATGGATTTACCGCTCTTGTTAGCTGAAGTCCAGAATGACGATTCTAGATGGCAATAGTGCCCATAATGGACACTGGTCCAGAAAGTAGTGCACCTACTCCATAGGGGCTCTGGTCAAAAGTAGTGCACTACTCCTTAATGGGCTCTGGTCAAAAGTGTGGCACTACGCATATGGCTTCGGTCAAAGTAGTGCACTACTCCATATGGGCTCTTGGTCAAAAGTAGTGCACTACTCCATATGGGCTCGGTCAAAAGTAGTGCACTACTCCAATTGGGCTCTGGTCAAAAGTAAGTGGCACTATATAGTGAATATGGTGCCATTTGGGTCGACGTTTGCTGTGTGTGGTGTTATTGAATAAACCTGCCCGTCTACTGGAGACGCCTCAGCCCTATTCAGAGGAGGACGGGAAATAAATAAGAAATATTGACAAAAACATCAAAGGCAGAGAGAGGTCGTAATACCAATTACACATAGAGAGGATAGTGCTGTAAGAGAGCAGGGGACAATCATGTGAAACCAGCAGCGATGGTCCAGAGAGTACATTAAGTAACACAATGACTTCTGGAGTCTTAAGGGGGAACCACACACACATACACACACACACACACACAACACACACCACCCAGCAGCTATATCAGCCAAATTCTGAACCAGCCTCCGTCAGAATTACAACCACACATAGAAAAAACTTCTACCAAAACACACTTTGGCTCCGGACGTCATTTGAGTCACATCCCGAGTAGGATTATTTGTTGGAGCAGGGGTTTGTTGAGTAATTTCTGTGGCGTAAGTAATCTGTGTAATGATACTATCAGGGAGAAAAAAAAGGTGTAGATTCACGCGCAGAGCACTGCAGGTGTTTATTTCCTAGAAGGTAGGAACCGTGGTCACAGGCAGGCAATGGTCAAACACAGTAGGCACCATGGCAAACACAGGTAGGCAATGGTGCAAACACAGGGTAGGCAATGGTCAAACACAGGTATGGAGGGGGCAATGGTCAAACAACAAGGAAGGATCACAAAGGCGCAGTATCGGCGTGTGAGAGATACAAGGAACGAGAGATGGCGGACGCGATTATGTATCAACAGTATGGCGAGAGGTGCGAGATAGAGAGACGCTCGAACAGAGGAGTATAAACACCGAGCACATCGCAGGACACGAATGCGCACAACGCGGTAGTAGCAACTCACACACGAGGCAAGAAGAGAGGACGAAGAGACTACGTGTAACACCGAAGAGACGATATCAACCCACTAAACGAGCTAAGGCGAGAATATGGAGAGAGATCCACTGGAAGTCACGTAGAGACAAGTGAGCTACGCGACACCAGGCAGCAGCAATGGTCAACTCCACTATGTAGACAGGCGAAGGATCAAACACAGGTAGCCCAATGGATCA
>NC_036870.1:30607990-30625086 GCF_002910315.2 Salvelinus sp. IW2-2015
ATGGTCAAACACAGGGAGGGCGATGGTCAAACACAGGCTAGGGCAATGGTCAAACACAGGGCAGGCATGGTCAAACACAGGCAGCAATGGTCAAACCACAGGCAGGCATGGCAAACACAGGCAGCAGGGCAATGGTCAACACGCAAGCGGCAATGGTCAAACACAGACGGGCAATGGTCAACACAGGAGGCTGTTCAACACAGGCAGGCAATGTCAGAACACACAGGCATGGTCAAACAAAGGCAGGGCAATGGTCAAACACAGGGCAGGCAATGGCAAACACAGCAGGCAATGGTCAAAACACAGGTCAGGCAATGGTCAAACAGGTAGGCAAACATGCAGGTGGAAATCAAAAGCGATCCATCCCTCAGATAAACAAACAAGCAGGCATGGTAAACTAGTGGGTTTCGGGTCTGTGTATTAACAATGCGACTATTATAAGCCTAAAGACTACGTAAACAATTCAGCTAAAGTGGAAGATATGATTTGCCCCTTAAAGCCCAATACAGCGCTGTTAAGTCAGTCACCTGAGACAAACCGCCAGGTTTGGTATTCCAAACACACACCAATAGGGACGGTTAGGGGAGAGAAGGGAGAAGCATCAGAATTTTAGGCTTGAAGGATAAACACTTTGTCCAAATAAACAGCTTGTCGAGTAGACAGGTTTCTTTAAGTTGTCCTTGAACGTTGTGTTCTGGTCCTATTGGGCGCTCTTGCATCCCAAATGGACCCTCCTTCACAGTGCACTACTTTTGACCGAGACCCCGGATTATAGTGCGCTAATAAAGGGATTAGGGTTGTATTTAGGAGCGGTGGTGTGATGAGAGCGGCAGAGCAGCCCGTCATACATTATTCACCCTATAATGGAGGAGGAAACATGTCTACGCACACGTGAATGGTAGTAATTCTACTATCTACATGCTAATTGATACACTTAGAGAAAAAGCTTCTGGTTCCAAGTAGAATCATTTTGGGTTCGCATGTAGAATCCAGAGGTTTCTACCTGGAACCAAAAAGGTTAATTTTTTTTTTTTTTAACCCCTGTTTTCGTGGTATCCAATTTAGTTGCAGTTCTGTCTCATCGCTGCAACTCCTGTATGGACTCAAGAGGCGAAGGTCGAGACCGTGCGTCCTCCCGAAACACGACCCAATCAAGGCGCACTGCTTCTTGACACAATGCCCACTTAACCCGGAAGCCAGCCGCACCAATGTGTTTGGAGGAAACACCATACACCTGGCGACCGTGTCAGCGTGGCACCTGCGCCCGGCCCCGCCACATGAGTCACTAGTGTGCGATGGACAAGGATATCTCCTGCCGCCAAACCTCCCCTAACCCGGACGACGTTGGGGCCAATTGTGTGCCGCCCCATGGGTCTCCCGGTCGCGGCCGGCTGCGACAGAGCTGGACTCGCAAACCCAGAATCTCTAGTGGCCACAGCTAGCACTGTGAGAGGAGAGAGTAGATGCACACTGCCAGGATGGAGGAAGGCCATAAGTTTAACAGGAACAAAACATGACGATTGAGAATCAGAAAAGGATTGTCCTATGGGGCACAGTCGAATAACTTTTTTGGAACCCTTTTTTGTGAGAGAGAGAGAGAGAGAATCCTTGGAAGCCTGGATAAGGAGGTTTGTATGTCCCAGTTGTTTTCTGTTTGTATATTATATCATCTTTATCTGCATCGTATATTTGCTCCTGAGATGTTATTTGTGAGCACTCATCTGTGAAAAAATATTTAAAAAAATCTCTACTTTAGATTTGTTGTTCTGTCCTGTGTGGCAGGTAACCTAGTGGTTAGAGTGTAGGGACGGCAGGTAGCCTAGTGTTTAGAGTGTAGGACGGAGGTAGCCTAGTGGTTAGAGTGTAGGGACGGCTAAGGTTAATCCTAGTGGTTAGAGATGTTAGGGAGCGGCAGGCTAACCTAGTGGTTACGAGTGTAGGGGACGCAGTACTATGGTTAGAGTGTAGGGACGGCAGGTGCCTAGTGGTTAGAGTGTAGGACGTGAGTATAGTGGCCTAAGTGGTTAGATGTAGGGACGGCAGGTAAGCCTAGTGGTTAGAGTGTAGGACGGCAGGTAAGCCTAGTGTGTTAGGAGTTAGGGACGGCAGGTAGCCTAGTGGTTAGAGTGTAGGACGGCAGGTAAGCCTAGTGGTTAGGTGTAGGGAAACGGCAGGAAGCCTAATGGCTTAAGTGTAGGGGGCAGGGTAACTAGTGATTAGAGTGTAGGGGACGGCAGAAGCCTGTAGTGGTTAGGAGTGTAGGGTGGGGCAGAGTCCGAGTGTTAGAGTGTAGGGGCACGGCAGGTAAGCCTAGTGGTTAGAGAGTGTAGGGACGGCAGGTAGCTAGTGGTTTAAGTGTAGGCGGCAGAGTAGCCTAGTGGTATAGAGTGTAGGCGGAGTAGCCTAAGTGGTCCTCGGGTGGACGGCATCCATTATAGCGGCGGCCTAGTGGTTAGTAAGGACGCAGGTAGCCTTGGTTAGAGTGTAGGGACGGCAGGTAGCCTAGTGTATAGACGTGTAGACGCAGGAGCCATTTAGGGTAGGAGACGGCAGGTAGTCTCCTAGGTAGAGGAGGGACGGCGTAGCCTAGTGGTTAGAGTGTAGGAGGCGGCAGGTAGCCTTAAGTGGTTGAAGAATTGGACTAGCACCGCAAGGTTGCACATCGGATACCGACTGACAAGGTAAAACTATGTCGTTTCTGCCCCTGGACAAGGAAGTTAACCGCCACCCTGTTCCTAGCCATCATTTAACTAGATTTGTTCTAGACCCTAGTTATCATCAAGTGTTTGTACCCGCATCGGTAGAGGATTGCAACCAGGGCTCTTGAATTACAAGTGGGTTCTGTTTTTGGTTGATCAGATTTACTAAAATGGAATAGAGATTGAAAAATGACGACTTTAGATCCGCACAATCAGGGAGGATGGATCTAGACTCTTGTCAATGGGGTGAGAGGGAAGTGTAGTTTATATTAGGAGGATCAGTGATACGTGTTCAACCAACTACCATGCCATACCGCAGAACTAATGAATTTCATTAGAACTATAGGACAATAAATAACGTCTCACCGTTACTCTGATCGTTCTTTTATATTACTTGTGTTATACCTCCTTTTTTTTGACCTCTGGTCCTCGGGAAATTTACCGGACGTGATGATCATCCCTTTAATTTGTTAGTATTTACAGTCCGTAAGTTGATTTTAGCATCGGTGTTAAATCGTGGCAGTTGCGCAATCCTCTTATCAGTGGGCATGGGGGTGACCATTCCTTCGTGAATTCTGGGATTTGTAAGCCAATTGGTGCACAAGGGAGCGCCACCCATGCGTCCATTCGTAAATTTACAACCGGCCCACGCGATATATGCTCAAGCGCGAACTGCTTCCTGTGGGCACACAACACACAACTAATAACAACTAAATTACTGCATAATTTCCCGCAGATTGATAGGGAACCAAAAAGACACGCTCTCGAATAAATAGCTTGTTTCTCGTGATTTGTGAGGGTAATCACTTTACGTTAAACGGTTTAAACCCAAAAAAACTATTGAGGTTTCTACAATAAACTCAGTAATGTGTCAGAATTGTTTGAAATTTAACTCCCACAATATAAAAACAATTGTTAAGACATAAGCAGCAGTCTGCTTTAATAGGCTCTCTTAAGGACTTATATTCAAATATCCACCCACACCCAAACTGTTATATCAAGCTAGTTCCTCGTGATTGGAAGACAGCCGATGATGGGGCAAGATGGCACAGTGGAAGTAGCCTGTGGGCAATGACACTCCCTAGCGCAGTTGTAGTAACGGCGGCACGGGTGTCAGGCTTAGTGACTTGCTCAGATGAGTTGGACTATTAACCGCAAGTTTAAGATCAAATCCTCCGCGCTGAACAAGGAGAACAAAAAGCTGGTATTTCTGCCCGGGCAACAATGTATAAGCAATGCGCGACCGTTTAACCTCACTGTGTTTCCGGGTAGGCTCTACCTCATTAAAGAACTAAAGGAAATTTGTTCTGGAAGTGGACTCTTGGCCTTAGTTAAATTAAGGAGTTCTCGACAAATTTTATGAAAGCAAACAGAGAAAAGACGTCCCATTTTGATCTCTACTATCTTACGTTTTATAGTGGGATGGGTTGCAAGAATGGGTCAACTGGTTAGAGATACCCTGCTTAATTTTTCGAGGCTGAAGTTTTTACATTCACCGTACTCAATTACCACTGTTCCCTTACTATTTATTCCGTGGACTAAAATTTATAGAAAAGAAAAAAAAATGAAATTTGATGTTAATAAGATCAATCAGATTGTATCGCCCTGTCAAAAAGAGTGAAGATTGAATTCAATGTCGAAGAATTTAGACCGCTACCGCATTGTTGTGAGCGTGTGTTGTTGTAAAAGGTGGTGTGGGTGGGCACCGACCGAACTGACCGAGCATGTTAGCCTAGGTCAATGACTGAATCGAGCTGAAGACCAGATATGAGGGGTGTGTGACTTGCGTTCTGAACCTCGCATGATACTTTTGCCTTCAGCTTATCATGTATACCTAGTCTGAAGGAAGACCAAGTGAATAGACGTAGCTGTATAGCCGTGATAGCCTTGCTCTGTGCTCTCACGCCTGAAAAGACGGCCTTAGAAATGACGAGCTTGCCGCTAAGTCAGGCTGTTTATGCCCACTGATAAGAACACAGAACATGGTGGTTCGAGCTGTAGCCATATTTCCGGTGTTTTTACAGTCTGATAGCAAGCCATGATGTACTAGAGCTTGATTCTATAGCCTGATAGCTTCAAGCTGTAGGCATAGTCTACAAAGACAGGCAACTGCAGATCGTGACGAAGGCTAATAAACGCTTTAGCTCAGCTTTAGTCGTGCTTAAGGAGACCGGATGACGATTCTGTTTAAGCGTCCGTAAGTTGCAGCTGTGGTGTAGCTGACTGGAACCCGGGGTGTAGAATTTTGACGAGCGTAGCCTAGAGAGCTTCAAGGCATGTTAGCACTTGACGCTCCGGTGGTAAAGGGAGAAGAATTTAGTTGATACGAGCTGTAGCTAGGAAGCTCAGCCCCCTTGTTAGCCTGAAGACCAGAATGCACGTAAGCCTGATTAGAGCCTAGCTCTGTTTGCTGTGTAGGTTGCCAAGACGCTGGATAAGTGGAGACGAAGGTAAGTGCCTAGTCTTCAGATTGTAGTTAGAGCTGAAGACCATGGGCAACTCTTGACGATCTGTGTTTCGAACCTAGCTCAGCAGTGTTTCAGATCCTGTGAACTGCACGATACCCAGTCAAATTACTGAGCTGTTTGCGGCCCCTGCAGGTGTAACGGACTACGGGCTACATCATAAGCTGATAGAACCAATGACCATAATGATGACGACCTGGTTCAACGGCCTAGCTAGCTAGTTGTTTACGCTCATGAAAAAAAGTCGCGGGACCCTAGTGGATCGAGCCTTGTTAGTTCCTTGGTAAGCATCAGCTGTTAGCTGGACAAGACCACCCGACACACGTGCATATGGACTGATCACTGAGTGATGGCGCTCAGCTCACGTTCTTGATATAAGCCCTGAAGGACTGAGAAGTTCGTGACGAAACTCGTCAGTACCATAAAGCCTCAGCTGTCATAAGCTAAGACCAGTATTAATTGGACGATCGTGGGGTAGCCTAGGCTCAGTTTCTATGCTGGCAATGACCAGAATGGACGAGCTTGAAGCCTAGCTCGGCTATTAGCTGAAGCCAGAATGACGAGCTGTAGCCGTAGCTTCAGCTTGTTAGCTGGAAGACCGGAATGCGAGTGTAGCCTAGCTCAAGCGTTTAGCTGAAGGGACCGGAAATGGACGAGCTGTAGTCTAGCTCAGCTGTTTAGCTGCAAGACCAGAATGACGTAGCTGTTAGCCGTAGCCTCAGCTGTTAACTGAAGACCGGAAGACGAAGCTGAGCGCTAGCGTCAGCTGTTTAGCTGAAGTCCCGGAAGACGAGCTGTTAGCCTAGCCTCACTGTTAGCTGAAGACCGGGAATGACGAAGCTGTAGCCTAGGCTCAGCTTAGCTGGAAGACCAGAATGACGAAGTGTTAGGCCTAGCTCAGCTGTTAGTGAAGACCAGAATGACGAGCTGGTAGCCTAAGCTCGGCTATTAGGCTTGATAGACCCAGACAAATGACGACTGTAGCCTAGCTCAGCTGTTAGCTTGAAAGACCGGGTAGACGAGCTGTAGCCTAGCGTCAGCTGTTAAGCTGAAAGACCGGATGAACGAAGCTGTATCTAGGCTCAGCTGTTAGCTGAAGACCAGAATGACGAAGCTTCCTAGGTCAGTGTTAGCTGAAGACGAGACGAAGCTGGAGCCTAACTCAGCTGTTAGCTTTGAAGACCGGAAAAGATCGAAGCTGTTGAGCCTTAAGTCTCATTGCTAGCTTAATGGCGACCTTTTGAAGAAGCTCGGGTAAATATTAAAAAAAATAATAAACGAGGCTGTAAGGCCTATAATGCTCCATGAGTTAGCTAGAATGTAACACAAGAAACAAAAATGACGAGCTTGTAAGCCCCCCATAGCTCAAGCTCGTTAGTGCTTTGCATGAGACCAAATGACGAATGCGGTTGTAAGTGTCATAGCTCAAGCACTGTTAATAGTGTCATCAGAAATGATTCCGCGGACTGTAATGGACTGGCCACTCTGTGTCAGCACATTTAGTGCTGGAGCTTTTTTAGAGCTCGGAAGACCGGTGAATGGTTGTCCAGGCTGGCCCCCTCTTGTCTCTAAGAGTCATGTTTGCTTCTTAGCTCTTGATAACTATATCCTCGCGAAAATAGAACAGAATGCTAAGTCGAAAAACACTAGACTCAAGTTGTCTAGAACTGTTTCGGTACCGGAATGGCGGAGCTGTACTAGAATGCATGAGTGATCATGCTGTTTTAGCGGTGTCTAAATGAAAGGACCGGATGACGAGCTAGAATCAGGCCCCCTCGAGTTCAGCTTGTTAGCAAATTGTGAACATGAGTCGACCATTGGAATGCTGTAGCTTGTAGTTTCCTAAGTTGCTCATGAATAGCCTCTCAAACTTTTGTCTTACGATTCTAGAGGTCCAAATTGACAACAGCTGTAGCCTAGCTTCAGCTGTTAGGCGACAGACCAGAATAGAGCGCAGTGCGTGTGCCTCCAGCCATTTTTTTAACCGCCTCCTGGTTATTAGCTGAATCGGAAGATAGCCTCAGAAATGACGAGGCTAGAATTTATTATGCCGTAAGCTCAGCTGTTAGGTTGGAAAGACCGGAATCGAACTCGTAGTGCTGCCAGTGTAGGGCCTGTATGCTCAGCTTGTTAGCTTTGAAAGGTAATCCTGATGAATGACGAGCTCTCGTAGCCATTCAGGCCTTAGCTCACTGTTTGCTTATGAACATACAGAACTCGACGTAGGAGTGACGAGCTTGTAGCCTTAGCTACAGCGTGTGTATCTCGTAAGCCACACGTTTAGATTGTATCCGAAGGGGTGGTGTTATGGATGCCTCTGGCCTGGTCTTAGTTTCTGCCTATTAGGCCCAAAGACCAGAATGACTGGCGTGATTGAGTCCCAGCTCGCTATTGAGACATTAGAAAAGACTCGCAGAAATTGGTACGGAGCTAGTCCCGTAGCCCCGCGTGAGCTCGTAGCTAGTCTCTACGAAGACCGGGGTTAATTACTTCAAGGACAGAAGCGCTACAGACCAAACCCAGGGACTTCCGGCTCGTGTTTGCTGGGCTCCAAAGAACCCACGGAGCATCCTGATCGACTGAGGCATTGTAGCCTTAGGCTCAGCTGTTAGTCATTGGAAGTACCTGAATGAGAGCTTGTAGCTGACTAGCTCAGCGTTACTGAGGTAGTGACCGGAATGACGAGCTGTAAGCCTAGCTCATGCGTGTTATCTGAATAAGACCGAGTGATTAATGACTGAGCTGTATAGCAGCTCAGCTGTTAGCTGAAGACCGGAATGGGGAGGGACGAGTCTGTTTAGCCTGCTCTCATGCTGTTAGTAGTGGACTACATTAAGATCGTGTAATGGACGGAGCTGTTAGAGCCTTAGACTCAAGCTTGTGATTTTAGCTATTGTAAGACCTGTGGCTAAGCCATGGGGTGTGACACAATGAATTGCGCCTTTTCCCTCCCCGGAATAAGACGAGCATGTAGCCTAGCTCAGCGTTAGCTGAAGACAGAATGACGAAGGCTGTTAGCCTAGCTATGCAGTGTTAGGCGTCGAAAAGTGTTACCAGATAATGACGGGAGTCTCGATTAGCCTTAGCCCCCAGCTGGTTTAGTACTTCGAAACTCAGAATGAGCGAAGCTGATGAGCCTAGCTCAGCTGTTAGTTGAAGGACACAGAAACATAGCTACAGGACTGAGTAATGCTTACCTCCAAGACCAATCAGCTGTTTGGAGCATGTTAGATCCAAACGTGAGATCGAACAGAAGCTGTTTTATTACTTAGTCAGTACAGTCTTGTTATGCATTTCTCCCTGTCCGACGGCAGAAAAGTAGAAAACGAGCCTGATAAGCTCTAAGCTTCAGCTTCGTTTCTATGTTCTGATAGACTCCAGGATACATACGAGTCTGTTAGCCAGTCTAGCTCGTTAGACTGCTGAGGACCAGAATCGAGAGAACGTATGCTGTCGTAGCCTCGTTGTTTAGCCCATCGTGTTAGCTGTGTATAAAAAGACCAGTGAATGACGAGAGCCTAAGTATGCCTAGCTTTAGCTGAGCTGTTAGCTGAAGACCAGGCGAATGACGACGCTTGGAGCCTTAGCTTCCATGCAGTTCGTTCTTGTATACAAACCTGACAGGGCTAGAATTAAGTGATTGCGAAGCGCTTTTTTAAGCCAAAGAACGCTTCAGCTTTCCCATGTTGTTCTAGCTTGTGCAAGATCCAAGAATGACGACGTAGCCTAGTAAGCTCAGCTAGTTTATGATGAGTATGCGCCCTCAGATGACACCTGAAAAACTGAGCTGAAATAGGACGACTAGAGTAGAAACTTCAGTTGGTTTAGCTTGACAGCCCAAGACCGGATGACGAGCTGTAGCCATTTAGCGTGCAGCTGTAGCTTGAAGACCGAAATGGACGAGCTGTAGCCTCAGCTCAGCTGTTTAGCCTGAAGACGTGAATGACGAGCTGTTAGCCTAGCTCAATGACGTGCGGTTAGCTGAGACCTCGAGACCCAAAATGAACCTGAGCTGTGCCTAGCTCTAGAACTCCATAGACTGTTTAGCTGGAAGTACCGCGGGAGGAAGAACAATGATACGAGGCTTAGCACGTATGCACTCAGCTTAAACTGTATTAAGACACGGCTAAGATGAACGAGCGTAGACGTAAGCGAGCTCAGCTCGTTTAGTGAAAAGACCGTGGTCCCGAATATTACGAGCTGGATTGCTCACCCTATGTCATAAGCTGTTCTTGTGCAAACCGGCAAATGACGAAGCTGTGTAGTTAGCCTAGTCATGTCTGTTTAGCGTGATCCTGATATGACCCGGGCGTTGAAAGGACAAATATGATGCTCAGCTGTAGCCTATGTCTCAGCTGTTACGTTAAGACCGGATAACATGCATAAATAGCGGCTGCGTGCGTAGTCTTTGGATAGCCTCATGGTCTTGTTTTATGCCTGAAAGTGAACCAGAATGATACTGTGAACCGCTGTTAGCTGCTAGCTCAGCTGTTAGCTGGAAATACAGGAATGCCACGGACCGCTGGCTTGGCTATGGCTCAGCTGTCTAGCTGAAAGTCCAGAATGAGGTGGCCTGTACCTAGCTCAAGCTGTTGCTGAAGACCCAAGGAAGACGAGCTGAGTTTAGCCTAGTAACAATTCAACTGTGTAGCTGAAGACCCAGAATGTCAAACACAGGCAGGCAATGGTCAAACACAGGCAGGCAATGGTCAAACACAGGCAGGCAATGGTCAAACACAGGCAGGCAATGGTCAAACACAGGTAGGCAATGGTCAAACACAGGTAGGCAAACATGCAGGTGAATCAAAACGATCCATCCCTCAGATAAACAAACAAGCAGGCATGGTAAACTAGTGGGTTTCGGGTCTGTGTATTAAAATGACTATTATAAAGCCTAAAGACTACGTAAACAATTCACTAAAGTGGAAGATATGATTTGCCCCTTAAAGCCCAATACAGCTGTTAAGTCAGTCAGCCTGAGACAAACCGCCCAGGTTTGGTATTCCAAACAACACACAATAGGACGGTTAGGGGGAGAGAAGGGAGAAGCATCAGAATTTTAGGCTTGAAGGATAAACACTTGTCCAAATAACAGCTTGTCGGAGTAGACAGGTTTCTAAAGTTGTCCTTGAACTTGTTTTGTTTCTGTACCTATTGGGGCCTCTTGCATCCCAAATGGCACCCTAGTCCCTTCACAGTGCACTACTTTTGACCAGACCCCGGATTATAGTGCGCTAATAAAGGGATTAGGGTTGTATTTAGGAGGCGGTGTGTGATGAGAGCGCAGAGCAGCCCGTCATACATTATTCCACCCTATAATGAGGAGGAAACATGTCTACCGCACACTGAATGTATAATTCACTATCTACATGCTAATTGATACACTTAGAGAAAAAGCTTCTGGTTCCAAGTAGAATCATTTTGGGTTCCATGTAGAATCCAGAGGTTTCTACCTGGAACCAAAAAGGTTAATTTTTTTTTATTTTTTAACCCTGTTTTCGTGGTATCCAATTGGTAGTTACAGTCTTGTCTCATCGCTGCAACTCCTGTATGGACTCAGGAGAGGCGAAGGTCGAGAGCCGTGCGTCCTCCGAAACACGACCCAATCAAGGCGCACTGCTTCTTGACACAATGCCCACTTAACCCGGAAGCCAGCCGCACCAATGTGTTTGGAGGAAACACCATACACCTGGCGACCGTGTCAGCGTGCACCGCGCCCGGCCCGCCACATGAGTCACTAGTGTGCGATGGGACAAGGATATCCCTGCCGGCCAAACCCTCCCCTAACCCGGACGACGTTGGGCCAATTGTGTGCCGCCCCATGGGTCTCCCGGTCGCGGCCGGCTGCGACAGAGCCTGGACTCMAACCCAGAATCTCTAGTGGCACAGCTAGCACTGYGATGCARTGCCTTAGACCACTGCACCACTCAGGAGGCCAACATTTGTTTTTAACCTGGAACAGAAAAGGATTGTCCTATGGGCACAGTCGAATAACTTTTTTGGAACCCTTTTTTGTGAGAGAGAGAGAGAGAACCTTTGTTGGGTAGTGCCTGGGGATAAGGAGGCGTTTTGGAAGAGTTCCCAGTTCGTTTCTATATATACAGTATCTGCATGTAATTGCTGCCTGAGATGTTATTGTAAGAGCACACATCTGTGAAAAAATATTTAAAAAAAATCTCTACTTTAGATTGTTGTTCTGTCCTGTGTGGCAGGTAACCTAGTGGTTAGAGTGTAGGGACGGCAGGTAGCCTAGTGGTTAGAGTGTAGGGACGGCAGGTAGCCTAGTGGTTAGAGTGTAGGGACGGCAGGTAACATAGTGGTTAGGTGTAGGGACCGGCAAGGTAAGCCAAGTGGTTAGAGTGTAGGGACGGCAGTAGCCTAGTGGTAGGGTGTAGGGACGGCAGGTAGCCTAGTGGTTAGAGTGTCAGGGGGGCAGGTAACAGCTAGTGGTTAGATGTAGGGACGGCAGGTAGCCTAGTGGTTAGAGTGGAGGGACGGCAGGGTAGCCTAGTGGTTAGAGTGTAGGACGGCAGGTAGCCTAGGTGGGGTTAGAAGTGGTTAGGAGAGCGGCAGGTAAGCCTAGTGGTTAGAGTGTAGGGACGGCAAGGTAGCCGTGGTTAGGTGTAGGGAACGGCAGGTAACCTAGTGGTTAGAGTGTAGGGGGCAGGTAACATAGTGTTTAGAGTGTAGGGACGGCAGGTAGCCGTAGTGTGTTAGAGTGTAGGGGGCAGGTAAGCCGAAGTGGTAGAGTGTAGGGGACGGCAGGTAAGCCTAGTGGTTAGAGTGTAGGGAGGCAGGTACCCTAGTGTTAGAGTGTAGGGAGGTAGGTAAGCCTAGTGTTAGAGTGTAGGGACGGGAGTAGCCTAAGTGGTTACGAGTGTGGGACGGCAGTAGCCTATGGTTAGAGGTGTAAGGACGGCGGAAGCCTGTGGTAGAGGGTAAAGGGACGGAGGTAGCCCTAGTGGTTAGAGTGTAGGGACGGCAGGTAGCCTAGTGGTTAGAGTGTAAGGACGGCAGGATGCCTAGTGGTTAGAGTGTAGGAGACGCAGGTAGCCTAGGTGAGAGTGTAGGGACGGCGGTAGCCTAGTGGTTAGAGTGTAGAGGAGGCAGGTAGCCTAGTGGTTAGAGTGTAAGGACGGCAGGTAGCCTAGTGGTTAGAGTGTAGGGACGGCAGGTAGCCTAGTGGTTAGAGTGTAGGGACGGCAGGTAGCCTAGTGTTAGAGTGTAAGGACGGCAGGTAGCCTAGTGGTTAGAGTGTAGGGACGGCAGGTAGCTAGTGGTTAGAGTGTAGGGAGCGGCAGGTAGCCTAGTGGTTAGAGTGTAGGTGACGGCAGGTTAGGTGGGCGCTAGGTGCGTTTTGTAGGGACGGCAGGTAGCCTAGTGGTTAGAGTGGTAGGGGCGGCAGGTAGCCTAGTGGTTAGAGTGGGGACGGCAGGTAGCCAGTGGTTAGAGTGTAGGGGCGGCAGGTAGCCTAGTGGTTAGAGTGTAGGGGCGCAGGTAGCCTAGTGGTTAGAGTGTAGGGCGGCAGGTAGCCTAGTGGTTAAGTGTAGGGGCGGCAGGTAGCCTAGTGGTAGAGTGTAGGGGCGGCAGGTAGCCTAGTGGTTAGAGTGTAGGGACGGCAGGTAGCCTAGTGGTTAGAGTGTAGGGACGGCAGGTAGCCTAGTGGAGAGTGTAGGGACGGCAGGTAGCCTAGTGGTTAGAGTGTAGGACGGCAGGTAGCCTAGTGGTTTAGAGTGTAGGACGGCAGGTTAGCCTAGTGGTTAGAGTGTAGGGGCGGCAGGTAGCCTAGTGGTTAGAGTGTAGGGGCGGCAGGTAGCTCTAGTGGTTAGAGTGTAGGGGCGGCAGTAGCCTAGTGGTAGAGTGTAGGGGCGGCAGGTAGCCTAGTGGTTAGAGTGTAGGGCGGCGGTAGCCTAGTGGTTAGTGTGTGGGGCGGCAGGTAGCCTAGTGTGTTTAGAGTGTAGGGCGGAGGTAGCTGTGGTTAGAGTGTAGGGGCGGCAGGTAGCCTAGTGGTTAGAGAATTGACTAGCAACCGCAAGGTTGCTACATCCGCCTACCCGAGCTGACAGGTAAAATTGTCGTTCTGCCCCTGGACAAGACAGTTAACCGAGCTGTTCCTAGGCCATCATTGAACTAAGAATTGTTGTTCTAGACCCTAGTTAACATCATCAAAGGTGTTGTCCCGCCATCGGTAGAGATGCAACAGACTCTGAATACAAGGTGGGTGTCATGTTTTGGTTGATCAAGTTTACTAAATGGGAATAGGAATTGAAATGACGACTTTAGATCCCGCACATCAGAGAAGGTGTTTGACTTGAATGGGAAAACATCTGTTGTTTTAAATGATACTGTCAATTCTGCATAGGAACCTATTGAAATCATAGAACTATAGACAATAGAATAGACTTGACCGTTTAGTTGACATTTGACTGTGGTTGGACCGGCGATCATCTTATTGGTAGTAATCGACGCTAAAATTGCAGTGCTTCTACAGGGAATGGGTCATTCTGTGAATTCTTTTCATGACAACACCCAGTATCCACCGAATGCGGGCACAAAACACAAAAAACTGCATTTGCGAATATGAAAAAAAAAATCGTAGTTTATGCGTTTTTAGGTTATTTACGTTAAACGTTAAAAGATACATAATGTTTGTTGAGAATGTGTTTCACAATATAAAACAATGTTAGACAACACTGTTAATTAGGCTTTTAATATAATCAAAATATCAAACACAACTGTTTATCTTTTCCAGTGTTGACGACATGGCGGCAGGTAGCTTAGTGGTTAGAGTGTAGGGGCGGCAGGAGCTTCAGTGGTTTAGAGAGTTGGAGACTTAACCGCAAGGTTGTAAGATCAAATCCCTGCGCGCTGACAAGAGAAAAAAAGCTGTAATTCTGCCCCAAACAAGGCATTTAACCCACTGTTCCTAAGGCTTCATTAAATATAGATAATTGTTCTGACTGACTTGCCTATTAAATAAAGGTGAAATTAAAAAAAACACATGGACTCTCATAGTATGGTGGGGTTTGCAAAATGGGTGCAACTTTGAGCTCCTTTATTTCCTGAATGTTTTGACATCTTTCGTTTAGCTGAACGACGCAGAATGACGAGCTGTAGCCTAGCTCAGCTGTTAGCTGAAGACCAGAAGGACGAGCTAGTTAGCGGTCGGATGGCCGGCTATTAGCTGAAGACCAGAATGAGAGCTGTAGCCTAGCTCAGCTGTTAGCTGAAGACCGGAATGACGAGTGTAGCCTGATGCCAGCTGTTAGCTGAAGACCAGAAGACGAGCTGTAGCTAGCTCAGCTGTTAAGCTGAAGACCAGAATGACGAGCTGTAGCCTAGCTCAGCTGTTAGCTGAAGACCAGAAATGACGAGCTGGTAGCCTAGCTACAGTGTTCGCTGAAGACCGAATGACGAGCTGTAGCCTAGCTCAGCTGTTAGCTGAAGACCGGAATGACGAGCTGTAGCCTAGCCTCAGCTGTGTAGCTGAAACCGAAATGACGAGCTGTAGCCTAGCTCAGCTGTTAGCTGAAGACGGAATGACGAGCTGTAGCCTAGCTCAGCTGTTAAGCTGAACGACCGAGAATGACGAGCTGTAGCCCAGCTCAGCTGTTAGCTGAAGAGCCAGAATGGAAACGGAGCTGTAGCCTGCTCAGCTGTTAGCTGAAGACCCGAGAATGACGAGCTGTAGCCTAGCTCAGCTGTTAGCTGAAGACCGGAAATGCGAGCTGTAGCCTAGCTCAGCTGTTAGCTTGAAGACCGAATGACGAGCTGTAGCCTAGCTCAGCTGTTAGCTGAAGACCGAATGAACGAGCTGTAGCTAGCTCAGCTGTTACTGAAGTCCAGAAGACGACCTGTAGACTAGCTCAGCTGTTAGCTGAAGACCGGAATGACGAGCTGTAGCCTAGCTCAGCTGTTAGCTGAAGACCGGAATGACCGCAGCCTGCTAGCCTAGCTCAGCTGTTAAGCTGAAGACCGGAATGCGAGCTGTACCTAGCTCAGCTGTTAGCTGAGACCCGAATGACGAGCTGTTAGCTAGCTCAAGCTTGTTAGCTGAAGACCGGAATGACGAGCTGTAGCCTAGCTCAGCTGTTAGCTGAAGACCGGAATGACGAGCTGTAGCCTAGCTCAGCTGTTCTGAAGACCGGATGACGAACTGTAGCCTAATCAGCTGTAGCTGAAGACGATGACGAGCTGTAGCCTAGCTCAGCTGTTAGCTGAAGACCGCAAGACGGCTGTAGCCTAGCTCAGCTGTTAGCTAGTCCAGAATGACGAGCTGTAGCTAGCTCAGCTGTTAGCTGAAACAGAATGACGAGCTGTAGCCAGCTCAGCTGTTACTGAAGACCAGAATGACGAGCTGTAGACTAGCCTCGCTGTTAGCTGAGTCCAGAATGAAAGGCTGTAGCCTAGCTCAGCTGTTAGCTGAGACCAGAATGAACGAGCTGTAGCCTAGCTCAGCTGTTAGCTGAAGACCAGAATGACGAGTGTAGACTACTCAGTGTTAGATGAAACCAGAACTGACGGGCTGTAGCCTAGCTCAGCTGTTAGCTGAAGTCAGAGAGGGCTGTAGCCTAGCTCAGCTGTTAGCTGAAGACCAGAATGAAACGAGCTTGAGCTAGCTCAGCTTTTAGCCTTAAAAAATGGTGAGCTGCCAGCTTTGATGATAATAGATGTTGTGTATATATCTGCATGTCAGTTAAGTATACCATTGATTGTCTATGTTGATGTTGTTTACTGAAAATATAGTTATCTTCTATCATGTTGATCACAACTATGTTCTGAATCCCAAACTCCTGGTCAAAAGGTAGTGCACACATGTTGTTGTGTCTCAACACGGCACCCTATTCCCTATGTAAACAGTGAGGATTGATCCCAGTTAGACCTGTTAGTAAGTGTTTGTTTCCTCATCCTGATGAGCAGAAAGCAGATGTCTCAGGAGACACAGACCCACACCTTCTGACTCATCGTCCTCACTCTAGAGCTGCCGAGCTCTCGCTGTCTCTCTCCTCTCGCTGTCCTCTTCTCTCGCTGTCTTCTCTCTCGGCTGTCTCTCTCTCTCTCGCTGTCTCTCTCTCTGTCTTCTCTGGCTGTTCGCTCTCTCTCAATTCAATTTAAGGGTTTTATCCCCCTCTCTCTCTCTGGTTCCATTTCAATTAAAATTCAAGGCTTATTGGCATGGGGAAATACACTCACAAAAAAAGAAACATTCTTCACGTCAACTGCGTTATTTTCAGCAAACTTAAACGTGTAAATATTTGCATGAACATAACAGGATTCAACAACTGGACATAAACTGAACAAGTTTCACAGACATGTGACTAACAGAAATGGAATAATGTGTCCCGAACAAAGGGGGGGGGGTATCACATCAAGAAATAACAGTCTGTATCTGGTGTGGCCACCAGCTGCATAAGTTCCTGCAGTTGATCTCCTCCTCATGACTGAACCAGATTTGCCAGTTCTTGCTTACCCCACCTCCACCAAGGCCCTGCAAGTTCCCGGACATTTCTGGGGGAATGGCCCTACCCTCACCCGCCGACCCACAGTCCCAGATGGGCGCAATGAGATGAGACTGGCTTCTTTGCTGGTCATGGCAGAACACTGACATTCCTGTCCTTGCAGGAAATCTACGCACAGAACGAGATTAAGGCTGGTGGCATGGTCATGCTGGAGGTCATGTCAGGATGAGCGCAGGAAGGGTACCACAGAGAGGAGGAGGATGTCTTCCCTGTAACGCACAGCGTGGAGATTGCCTACAAAGCTCAGTCCCGATGATGCTGTGACACATGCCCCAGCCATGACGGACCCTCCACCTCAAATCGATCCGCGCTCCAGAGTACAAGGCCTCGTGTAACGCTCATCCTTCAACGATAAACGCGATCCGACCATCACCTCTGGTTAGCAAAAACTCGCTCAATCGTGAAAGCGACTT
>NC_036870.1:30625111-30634338 GCF_002910315.2 Salvelinus sp. IW2-2015
CGCGGGTTGCCGGAGTGTTTAGAGTGGTAGGGACTGCCTTCCTAGTAGGTTAGATGTGTAGGACGGCAGGTAGCCTAGTGGTAGAGTGTAGGACGTGTGCTTGGTAAGGGGCGGCGGTAGCCTAGTGGTTAGAGTGTTGGGACGCGGCAGGTTCCTCTGGTCGCGGTTAGAGAGTGTAGGGACGGGTCAGCTGCCTAGTTGTTTGTGGAGGTTACGCGTTAATTGGATTGTAACAGAAAGGTTGAGAAGACCAAATCCTGAGCTGACAACAGATAAAAATGCTGTATTTCTGCCCTGCGAACAAGGAGTTTAACCCACTGTTCCTAGGCTGTCATTAAAAATAAGAATTTGTTCTTGATCTGACTGCCTAGTAAAATAAAGGTGAAATTTAAAAAAATACATGGATGTCTCATAGTATGTGGTGTTGCAAAATGGGTCGCTTTGAGCCCTTTGATTTCCTGAATGTTTTTGGCAATCAGGTCCAAAAGGCCCTCTCTAACTATTTATTCCGTGGACAAATATGACACGGAAATGTTAGTTTAATCAAAAAGGGATGCTGTCAAATAGTGATTGAATTCAAATGGATTTACCTCTTGTTAGCTAAGTCCAGAATGACGATCTATGATGGCATAGAGCCCATATGGACACTGGTCAAAGTAGTGCACTCTCACATATGGGCTCTGGTCAAAAGTAGTGCACTACTCCTATGGGGCTCTGGTCAAAGTAAGTGCACTACTCCATATGGGCTCTGGTCTCAAAGTAGTGCACTACTCCATATGGGCTTCTCGGTCAAAAGTAGTGCACACTCCATATGGGCTCTCGGTCAAAGTAGTGCTATAATGGAGCTCTGGTCAAGTAGTGCACTATATAGTGAATATGGTGCGCATTTGGGACGTTTTGCTGTGTGGTGTTATTGAATAAACCTGCCCGTTACTGGAGACGCCTCAGCCCTATCAGAGGAGACGGGAAATAAATAATGAAATATGACAAAACATCAAAGGCAGAGAGAGGTCGTAATACCAATTACACATAGAGAGGATAGTGCTGTAAGAGAGCAGGGGACAATCATGTGAAACCAGCAGCGATGGTCCAGAGAGTACATTAAGTAACAACAATGACTTCTGGAGTCTTAAGGGGGAACACACACACACATACACACACCAACACACACACACACACACCAGCAGCTATATCAGCCAAATTCTGAACCAGCTCCGTCAGAATTACAACCACAAATAGAAAACTCTTACAAAACAACACATTTGGCTCCGACTTCATTTGAGTCACATCCCGAGTAGGATTATTTGTTGAAGGGGTTGTTGAGTAATTTCTGTGCGTAAGTAATCTGTGTAATGAATACTCAGGGAGAAAAAAAAGGTGTAGATTCACGCGCAGAGCACTGCAGGTGTTTATTTCCTAGAAGGTAGGAACCGTGGTCACAGGCAGGCAATGGTCAAACACAGGTAGGCAACTGGGTCAAACACAGGTAGGCAATGGTCAAACACAGGTAGGCAATGGTCAACACAGGGAGGCAATGGTCAAACACAAGGTAGGCAATAGGTCAAACACAGGCAGGCAATGGTCAAACACAGGCAGGCAATGGTCAACACAGGCAGGCATGGTCAACAACAGGCAGCATGGTCAAAACACAGGCAGCAATGGTCAAACACAGCGGCACATGGTCACGACACAGGGCAGAGGGTGCAAGGTCAACACGAGGCAGCAGGCAGATATGTCAACACACAGCAGCAGGCACAAGATGGTCAAGCCACGGCAAGGTAAATGGGATCAAACACAGGTAGGCAATGGTCATAACACAGTACAGGTCGAAGCAACACAGGCCAGATGGTCAAAACACAGGCAGGCAATGGTCAACACACAGGCAAGGCATGGCTGCAACACACGGCAATGCAAAAGGCTAGCACGAGTGGTCAAGGCAGACATATGGTCAAACACAGGTAGAGGCAATGTCAACACAGTAGCAAACTGCAGGTGAATCAAAACATTCCATCCCTCAGTATACTAACAACAAGCAGGCATGGAAACTAGTGGGTTTCGGGTCTGTGTATTAACAATGACTATTATAAAGCCTAAAACTACGTAAACAATTCACTCAAAGTGGAAGTAAGTTTGCCCCTTTAAGCCCATACAGCCTGTTAGCTCAGCTGAGCAAAGCCGAGGAAGGTTGTGTATTACAAACACACACCAATAGGACGGTTAGGGGAGAGAAGGGAGAGCATCGAAATTTTAGGCTTGAAGGATAAACACTTGTCCAAATAAAAAACGCTTGTCGAGTAGACAGGTTTCTAAAGTTGTCCTTGAACTTGTTTTGTTTCTGTACCTATGGAGCTCTTGCATCCAAATGGACCCTAGTCCTTCACAGTGCAACTCTTGACCAGACCCCGGATTATAGTGCGCTAATAAAGGGATTAGGGTTGTATTTAGGAGGCGGTGTGTGATGAGAGCGGCAGAGCAGCCCGTCATACATTATTCCACCCTATAATGAGAGGGAACATGTCTACCGCACACTGAATGTAAATTCACTATCTACATGCTAATTGATACACTTAGAGAAAAAGCTTCTCGGTTCCAAGTAGAGCATTTTGGGTTCCATGTAGAATCCAGAGGTTCTACCTGGAACCAAAAAGGTTAATTTTTTTTATTTTTTTTACCCTGTTTCGTGGTATCCAATTGGTAGTTACAGTCTTGTCTCATCGCTGCAACTCCTGTATGGACTCAGGAGAGGCGAAGGTCGAGAGCCGTGCGTCCTCCGAAACACGACCCCAATCAAGGCGCACTGCTTCTTGACACAATGCCCACTTACCGGAAGCCAGCCGCACCAATGTGTTTGGAGGAAACACCATACACCTGGCGACCGTGTAGCGGTGCACCGCGCCCGGCCCGCCACATGGAGTCACTAGTGTGCGAGGGACCAAGGATATCCCTGCCGGCAAACCCCCCCTAACCCGGACGACGTTGGCCAATTGTGTGCCGCCCCATGGGTCTCCCGGTCGCGGCGGGCTTGCGACAGAGCCTGGACTCAAACCCAGAATCTCTAGTGGCACAGCTAGACACTGTGATGCAGGGCCTTAGACCACTGCACCACTCAGGAGGCCAACATTGTGTTTTTAACGCTGGAACAGAAAAGGATTGTCCTATGGGCACAGTCGAATAACTTTTTTGGAACCCTTTTTTGTGAGAGAGAGAGAGAGAACCTTTGGTTGGGTAGTGCCTGGGGATAAGGAGGCGTTTTGGAAGAGTTCCCAGTTGTTTCTATATATACAGTATCTGCATGTAATTGCTGCCTGAGATGTTATTGTAAGAGCACACATCTGTGAAAAAATATTTAAAAAAAATCTCTATTTAGATTGTTGTTCTGTCCTGTGTGCAGGTAACCTAGTGGTTAGAGTAGGGACGGCAGGTAGCCTAGTGGTTGAGTGTAGGGACGGCAGGTAGCCTAGTGGTTAGAGTGTAGGGACGGCAGGTAGCTAAGTGGTTAGAGTGTAGGGACGGCAGGTAGCCTAGTGGTTAGAGGTGTGGGTGGCAGGTAACATAGTGGTTAGAGTGTAGGGACGGCAAGGTAACCTAGTGGTTAGAGTGTAGGACGCAGGTAGCTAGTGTTAGAGTGTAGGACGGCAGGTAGCCTAGTGGTTAGAGTGTAGGGGTGGCAGGTAACATAGTGGTTAGAGTGTAGGGACGGCAGGTAGCCTAGTGGTTAGAGTGGAGGGACGGCAGGTAGCCTAGTGGTTAGATGTGTAGGACGGCAGGTAGCCGGGGAGTGGTTAGAGTGTAGGGACGGCAGGTACCTAGTGGTTAGAGTGTTGGGGACGGCAGGTAACCTAGTGGTTAGAGTGTAGGGACGGCAGGTAACCTAGTGGTTGAGAGATGTAGGGACGCAGGTAACCTAGTGGTTAGAGTGTAGGAGGCAGGTAGCCTAGGTGGTTAGAGTGTAGGGGGCAGGTAACCTAGTGGTTAGAGTGTAGGGACGGCAGGTACCTAGTGTTAGAGTGTAGGACGAGGAGGCCTAGGGTTAGAGTGTAGGGACGGTAGAGCCTAGTGTTAGAGTGTAGGGACGGGAGGTAAGCCTAGTGGTTAGAGTGTAGGGACGGCAGGTAGCCTGTGGTTAGGTGTAAGGACGGCAGGAAGCCTAGTGGTTAGAGTGTATGGACGCAGGTAAGCCTATGGTTAGAGTGTGGACGGCAGGTAGCCTAGTGGTTAGAGTGTAAGGACGCAGGAGCCTAGTGGTTAGAGTGTAAGGACGGCAGGTAGCCTAGTGGTTAGGTGTGGGACGGCAGGTAGCCTAGTGGTTAGAGTGTATAGACGGCAGGTAGCCTAGTGTTAGAGTGTAAGGACGGCAGGTAGCAGTGTTAGGTGTAGGGACGGCAGGTGCCTATTAGCGTAGTGGTTAGAGTGTAGGGCGGCAGGTAGCCTAGTGGTTAGAGTGTAAGGGACGGCAGTAGCCTAGGTTAGAGTGTAGGGACGGCAGGTAGCTAGTGGTTAGAGTGGTGAGGCGACGGGAGGTAGCCAGTGCGTTTGTAGGGACGGCAGGTAGCCTAGTGGTTAGAGTGTAGGGGCGCAGGTAGCCTTAGTGGTTAGAGTGTAGGGACGGCAGGAGACCTAGGGTTAGAGTGTAGGGCGGGCAGGTAGCCTAGTGGTTAGAGTGTAGGGGCGGCAGGTAGCCAGTGGTTAGATGTAGGGGCGGCAGTGGCCTAGTGTGTTAGAGTGTAGGGGCGGCAGGTAGCCTAGTGGTTAGAGTGTAGGGCGGCAGGTAGCCTAGTGGTTAGAGTGTATGGGCGGCAGGTAAGCCTAGTGTAGAGTGTAGGGCGGCAGGGTAGCCTAGTGGTAGAGTGTAGGACGCAGGTAGCCTATGGTTAGATGTACGGACGCAGGTAGCCCTAGTGGTTAGAGTGTAGGGAGGCAGGTAGCCTAGTGGTTAGAGTGTAGGGCGGCAGGTAGCCTAGTGGTTACGGAGTGTAGGGGCGGGCAGGTAGCCTAGTGGTTAGAGACTGTAGGGGCGGCAGGTAGCCTAGTGGTTAGAGTGTAGGGGCGGCAGGTAGCCTAGTGGTTAGAGTGTAGGGGCGGCAGGTAGCCTAGTGGTTAGAGAATTGGACTAGCAACCGCAAGGTTGCTACATCGCATACCCGAGCTGACAAGGTAAAAATATGTCGTTCTGCCCCCTGGACAAGACAGTTAACCGACTGTTCCTAGGCCATCATTGTAACTAAGAATTTGTTCTAGACCCTAGTTAACATCATCAAAGGTGTTGTACCCGCCATCGGTAGAGATGCAACAGGCTCTTGAATACAAGGTGGGTGTCATGTTTTGGTTGATCAATTTACTAAAATGGGAATAGAATTGAAATGACGACTTTAGATCCGCACATCAGAGAATGTTGACTTGAATGGGAAACATCTGTTGTTTTAAATGATACTGTCAATCCTGCATAGGAAACCTATTGAAATCATAGAACTATAGACAATAGAATAGACTTGACCGTTTTAGTTGACATTTGACTGTGGTTGGACCGGCGGTCATCTTTATGGTAGTAATTCGACGCTAAATTGCAGTGCTCTACAGGGATGGGTCCATTCTGTGAATTCTATTTCCATGACAACCACCCAGTATTCAACCGAATGCGGGCACAAAACACAAAAAAAACTGCATTTGCGAATATGAAAAAAAAAATCGTAGTTTATGCGTTTTTAGGTTATTTACGTTAAACGTTAAAAAGATTACATAATGTTTGTTGAGAATTGTTTTTCACAATATAAAACAATTGTTAGACAACACTGTTAATAGGCTTTTAAATTATATCAAAATATCAAACACAACTGTTTATCTTTTCCAGTGTTGACGACATGGGCGGCAGGTAGCTTAGTGGTTAGAGTGTAGGGGCGGCAGGTAGCTTAGTGGTTAGAGAGTTGGACTATTAACCGCAAGGTTGTAAGATCAAATCCCCGCGCTGACAAGAGACAAAAAGCTGTATTTCTGCCCCTGAACAAGGCATTTAACCCACTGTTCCTAGGCTGTCATTAAAAATAAGAATTTGTTCTTGACTGACTTGCCTAGTTAAATAAAGGTGAAATTAAAAAAAACACATGGATCTCTCATAGTATGGTGGGGTTTGCAAAATGGGTCAACTTTGAGCTCCTTTATTTCCTGAATGTTTTGACATTCGTCTCTTCGTTAGCTGAAGACCAGAATGACGAGCTGTAGCCTACGCCAGCTGTTAGCTGAAGACCAGAAGACGAACTGTAGCCTAGAGGTCGAGACGCGGCGATGGGGGTGGGGTGGTTTAGCTGAAGACCAGAATGACGAAGCTGTTAGACCGTAGCTCGTAGCTGAGCGATGCGAGTTAGCCTAGTACACTGTAGCGAGACCAGAATGACGAGCTGTAAGCCTGGCTCAAGCTGTTAGCTGGATATGGACTCAGAACTGACGAGCTGATAGCCTAGCTCAGGCTGTCTAGCTGAAGACCAGAATTGACGAGCTAAGGACTAGCTCAGCGTGTGGCTGAAAGACCGGAATGACCGAGCTGTAGCCTGCTTCAGCTGTTAGCTGAAGACCGGATGACGAGCGTAGCCTAGCTCAGCTGTTAGCTGAGACGCGCGAATGAGCATGCCTGTAGCCTAGCTCAGCTGTTAGCTGAAGACCGAGATGACGAGCTGTAGCCTAGCTCAGCGTTTAGCTGAGACCCAGATGACGAGCTGTAAGCTAGCTCAGCTGTTAGCTGAGACCGAATGACGAGCTTGTTAGCCTAGCTCAGCTGTTAGCTGAAGACCCGAATGACGAGCTGTAGCCTAGCTCAGCTGTTAGCTGGAAGACCGGAAATGACGAGCTGTAGCCTAGCTCAGCTGTTAGCTGAAGACCGAATGACGAGCTGTAGCCTAAGCTCAGCTGTTAGCTGAAGACCGGAATGACGAGCTGTAGACTTACGCTCAGCTGTTAGCTTGAAGGCCAGAGTGAACGACTGTGACTAGCTCAGCTGTTAGCTTGAAGATCCGGAATGACGAGCTGTAGCCTAGCTCAGCTGATTAGCTGAAGACCGAGCAATGACGAGCGTGTAGCTAGCTCAGCTGTTAGCTGAAGACCGAATGACGAGCTGTAGCCTAGCTCAGCTGTTAGCTTGAAGACCGAGCATGACGGCTTAGCCTAGCTCAAGCTGTTAGCTGAAGACCGAATGACGAGCTGACCTAGCTCAGCTGAGCTGAGACGATGACGAGCTGTAGCCTAGCTCAGCTGTTAGCTGAAGACCGAATGACGAGACTGATAGCCTAGGTCAGTGTAGCTGAAGTCACGAATGAACGAGCTGTAGCCTAGCTCAGCTTTAGCTGAAGACCGAATTCGTGAGGGCTGTTAGCCTAGCTTCAGCTGATTAGCTGAAGTCCAGCGAATGACGGAGCGTAGCCAGCTCAAGCTGTTAGCTGAAGAAGAATGAAGAGCTGTAGCCTAGCTCAGCTGTTAGCTGAAGACCAGAATGACGAGCTGTAGCTAGCCTCAGCTGTTAGCTGAGTCCAGAATGAGAGCTGTAGTCTAGCTCAGCTGTTAGCTGACAGACCCAGAATGACGAAACCGTGTAGCTAGTCAGCTGTTAGTTGAAGACCAGAATGCGCTAGTGATAGCGACTAGCTACAGCTGTTAGCATGAACTCCAGAAGACCGGCGCTGTAGCCTAGCTCAGCATGTTGAGCTGAAGATCCAGAATGATGGGCTGTTAAGGCCTAGTCAGCTGTTAGCTGAAGACCCAGAAATGACGAGCGGTAGCCTAGGCTTCAAGCATGGGTTTAAGGGCTAGGGGGGAAACCCCAGAAATGACCGAGTGATAAGGGCTTTTTTTGGTAAAGCCTTAAAGGCGCTTTGATGTAATAATAGTGAGTTAGTGTATTCTTTGCATGTCAGTAAGATACCATTGATTGCATGTTGTGTTGTTTACTGAAAATATAGTATCTCATCAGTGGTTTGATCACAACTATGTTCTGGAATTCCCAAATCCCTGTGTTCAAAAGTAAGGCTGCACTCACCATGTTGTTGTGTCTCAACGGCACCCTATTCCTATGTAAACAGTGAGGATTGATCCCAGTATAGACCTGTTAGTAAAGGTGTTTTGTTTCCTGCATCCTGATGAGCAGAAAGCAGATGTGCTTCAGGAGATCACAGACCAGCACCCTTCTGACTCATCGTCATCCAGGTCTAGCGAGCTGCGAGCCTCGCTGCTGTGTCTCTCTCTCCTCGGTCCTCTCTCTCTCGCTGTTCTCTCTCCTCCGCTGTCTCTTCGCTCTCAGCGCCTTTCTCGCTGTCTCTTCTCTCTGCCTCTTCTAGGCTTGTCTCCTCTCTCAAATTTGCAATTAAGGGTTTTATCCTTCTCCCCCTCTCTGCTGAGTTTCCATTTCAATTCAAATTCAATGGGCTTTATTGCATGCGAAATACCACTCAGCAAAAAAAGAAACATTCTCACAGTACAACTGCGTTTATTTTCAAGCAAACATTAACAGTGTACAATATTGCTGCATGAACAAACAGAGATCAACAACTGGACAGTAAACGAAAGTTCCACAGACATGTGAACTAACTAGAAATCGGACATTAAAAGGTGTAACCCTGAACACACATGGGGGGGGTATCACAATCAAAAGTAACAGTCTGTATCTGGGGTGGCCACCAGCTGCATAAGTACTGCAGTGATCGCCTCCTCGACTACCAGATTTGCCAAGTTCTGCTGCTTACCCCACTCTTCCACCAAGGCCCCTGCAAGTCACCTTGCGGGACATTTCTCGCGCGAGGGAAATGGCCCTAGCCCTCACCTCGCCGATCCCACAGGTCCCAGATGGGCGCAATGAAGATTAGATCTGGGCCTCTTGCTGGTCATGCGTACACACTGACATTCCTGTCCTGCAGGAAATCCACGCACAGAACAGCGATTATCCGTGGCTGGCATTGTCATGCTGGCACGTGGTCATGCTCAGGATGAGGCCATGCAGGAAGGGGCTACCACATGAGGGAGGAGGGATGTTCTTCCCTGTAACGCCAGCCAGCGTGGAGATTGCCCTACCAAACGCTCAGTCCGATGATTGCATGTGACACAAATTCTCCCAGCCATGACGACCCTCCACCTCAAATCGATCCCGCTCCCAGATACAAGCCTCGGTGTAACGCTCATCCTTCAACGATAAACGCGATCGACCTCACCTCTGGTTGAGCAAAAACTCGACTCATCCGTGAAGAGCACTT
>NC_036870.1:30635786-30641108 GCF_002910315.2 Salvelinus sp. IW2-2015
GGGAGCTGTAAAAGCCTAGCTTCACGCTGCTAGGCTGAAGACCAAGGATATGGAAGCGAAACCTAGTATAGGTCCAGCTCCAGCGTTAGCTTAATAGCAACCAAGACATTGATCGAAAGCTGTAGCCTAAGCTCAAGCTGTTAAGCTGAAGACCAAAATGACTAAGCTGTTAAGCCGTAGGCTCAGCTGAGCTTGAAGGACCAGAGATGACGAAGCTGTAGGCCTAGCTCGGTATTATCGTGCAGAGCCAATGATGAACGGACCTGTAAGGCCTAAGCTTTCAGCTGTAGCTGACAAGACCGGAATGAGACGAAGCTTAAAGCCTTAGGACTCATGCTGTTAGCTGAAAAGAACCGGAATGACCAGCTGTAGCCCTAGTCGAGCTGTTTTAGGCTATGAATAGACCCGATCGACGAGACTGGTAGGCCTAGGCTCAGCCGTTACGCTGGAAGACCGGCAATGACGAGCTGTTAGCCTACGCTCAAGCTGTTTAGCTGAAGACCGGAATGACGACGCTGGTAGGGCCTAAGCTCACTGCTGTTAGCTACCAAAGACGGAATGACGAGCTGTACCTAGCTCAGCGTCAAGCTGAAGGAACCGGAGGAAGGACGAGCAGCCTTACTACTGTTCAGCTGAAGACCGGAATGACGAGCTGTTAGCGCTAGCTCAAGCTGGTAAGCTGAAAGACCGGAAATGGACGAAGCTGTTAGCCCGCAGCTTCAGCTGTTCTAGCTGAGAGACCAGGAATGACCGAGCTGTACGCCTACCTCAGGTTGTTAGCTGAAGACCGGAATGACGAGACTGTAGCCTAGCTCAAGCCTGTTAGCTGAAGCGGAAAATAGAGCTGTCCAGCAGCTTCTTAGTGACCGATAGAGCGGCCTGTAAGCACCACTGTTGTGAAGTCTAGTAATGACGTAGCTGTAGCCTGCTAGGGACCAAATGCGACGTAAGCCTGTGCTCAGCTGTTCGCAAGGCTATGAGACTCAGAAATCAGTGGACGAGCTGCAGTAGCCTAGCTCAGCTGTATATAGCTTGAGACCAGAATTGACGAGCTGTAGCCAGCTGAGCTGATTAGCCTGATAAGACCAATGCGAGCATGTTAAGGCTCAAGTCCAGCTGTTATGTTGAATACCAGAATGACGAAAGCTGTAGCCTAGCTCAGCTGTTAGTTGAAGACCCAGAATGCAGAAGGCTGTTACAGCTCGCGTTAGCTGAAGTACCAGAATGACGAGCTGTAGCCGCTCAGCTGTTAGCTGAAGACCAGAATGACGAGCTGTAGCCTAGCTCAGCTGTAGCTGAAGGCCAGAATGACGAGCTGTAGACTAGCTCAGCTGTTAGCTGAAAGTACCGAATGACCGGCTGTAGCCTAGCTCAGCTGTTAGCTGAAGACCCTAATGACGAGAGCGTTTAGCCTAGCTACAGCTGTTAGCTGAAGACCGGAATGACGAGCTTAGCCTAAGCCAGCTTGTCTAGCTGAACCGGATGACGAGGCTGTAGCCCTAAGCTCACGTGTTAGCTGACGAGCACTCGATGACGAGCGTGTAAGCCCTTAACAGCTCAGCTGTTAAGCTTGAGGACCAGAATGACGACGCTTGTTAGCCTATGCTCAGTCTAGCTGAAGACCGGAACTGACGAAGCTGTAGCCTAGCTCAGCTGTATAAGCTGGAAGTTACCCGAGGCCAAGACGAGCTTGTCAGCTATCTACGCTCAGCTGTTAGCTGAAGACCAGAAGGACGAGCTGTAGCCTTAGCTCAGCTGTTAGCTTGAAGACCGAATACGGCCGTAGCTTACGCTGCAGCTGTTAGCTGAAGACCAAGTAACGACTTGCTGTACTAGCTTCAGCTGTTAGCTAAGACCGAGAACTGACGAGCGATAGCCAGTCAGCTGTTAGCTGAAGATCCAGAATGAAGAGCTGTAGCTAGCTCAGCTGTTAGCTGAAGACCAGAATCCGGAGCTGTCAGCCTAGCTCAGCTGTTAGCTGAAGACCAGCAATGACGAGCTGAGCTAGCTCAAGCTGTTAGTGAGCCGGATGGCTATAGCTCAGCGTGGACAGACGAATTGACGAGCTGTAGCCTAGCTCACTGAGCTGAAGAGATGTACGCTGAGCCAGGTCAGTGTCACAGAGACTGACGTCAGCGTGCTGCGAAGGACGCTTTAGCACTTCAGCTGTTAGCTGAAGTCCAAGACGACGTACTAGTCACGTAGCTGAAGCATACAGTACTAGCTCAGCTGTTAGCTGACAAGACCAGATGACGAAACTGTAGACTAGCTCAGCTGTTAGTGAAGTCCAGAATGAACGGCTTGATAGCCTAGCTCAGCTGTTAGCTGAGAGCTCCTAGAAGACCGGAGCTGCTAGCCTAGCTCAGCATGTTGAGCTGAAGACGAGTAGATTGACGAGCTGTTAGCTAGCTCAGCTGTTAGCTGAAGACCAGAATGACGAGCTGTAGCCTAGCTCAGCTGTTAGCTGAAGACCAGAATGACGAGCTGTAGCCTAGCTCAGCTTTGATGATAATATGATGTTAGTGTATAATCTGCATAGTCAGTTAAGTATACCATTGATTGTTGATGTTGTTTACTGAAAATATAGTTATCTTCTATCATGTTTGATCACAACTATGTCTGAATCCCAAATCCCTGGTCAAAAGTAGTGCACTACATGTTGTTGTGTCTCAAACGGCACCCTATTCCCTATGTAAACAGTGAGGGATTGATCCCAGTATAGACCTGTTAGTAAGTGTTTGTTTCCTCATCCTGATGAGCAGAAAGCAGATGTCTTCAGGAGACACAGACCACACCCTTCTGACTCATCGTCCTCCAGCTCTAGAGCTGCCGAGCTCTCGCTGTCTCTCTCTCTCGCTGTCTCTCTCTCTCGCTGTCTCTCTCTCTCGCTGTCTCTCTCTCTCTAGTGTTAGATGAAGTAGAATGAAAGAATGTAGATAATAGATGTTAGATGAAGAAAGAATGAAGAATGTAGATAGATTAAGTGTTAGATTGAAAGAAGGAATGAAAGAGATGTAGATAGATAGATGTTTAGATGAAGAAGGAATGAAGAGATGTAGATAGTAGATGTTAGATCGAGAAAGGACATCGCCACAGTGCGTAGATAGTAAAGTGTTAGACTGAAGAGGAATGAAGGAGGCTGTAGCTATGCTAGCTGTTGATGAAGAACGGAATGACGAGTGTAGCTAGTTCAGCTGTTAGATGAAGAACGGAATGGACAGAAACTGTAGCTAGCTCAGCTGTTAGCTGAAGACGGAATGAAAGAGCCTGTGAGCCTAGGCTCAGCTTTAGCTATGAAGAACCAGGAATGACGGGCTGTAAGCTAGCTCAGCTGTTAGCTGAAGTCCAGAATGACGAGCTGTAGCCTAGCTCAGCTGTTTAGCTGAAGACCAGAATGACGAGCTGTAGCCTAGCTCAGCTGTTAGCTGAAGACCAGAATGACGAGCTGTAGACTAGCTCAGCTGTTAGCTGAAGTCCAGAATGAAGAGCTGTAGCCTAGCTCAGCTGTTAGCTGAAGACCAGAATGACGAGCTGTAGCCTAGCTCAGCTGTTAGCTGAAGACCAGATGACGAGCTGTAGACTAGCTCAGCTGTTAGATGAAGACCAGAATGACGGGCTGTAGCCTAGCTCAGCTGTTAGCTGAAGTCCAGAATGACGGGCTGTAGCCTAGCTCAGCTGTTAGCTGAAGACCAGAATGACGAGCTGTAGCCTAGCTCAGCTGTTAGCTGAAGACCAGAATGACGAGCTGTAGCCTAGCTCAGCTTTGATGATAATATGATGTTAGTGTATAATCTGCATAGTCAGTTAAGTATACCATTGATTGTCTATGTTGATGTTGTTTTACTGAAAATATAGTTATCTTCTATCATGTTTTGATCACAACTATGTCTGAATCCCAAATCCCTGGTCAAAAGTAGTGCACTACATGTTGTTGTGTCTCAAACGGCACCCTATTCCCTATGTAAACAGTGAGGGATTGATCCCAGTATAGACCTGTTAGTAAGTGTTTGTTTCCTCATCCTGATGAGCAGAAAGCAGATGTCTTCAGGAGACACAGACCACACCCTTCTGACTCATCGTCCTCCAGCTCTAGAGCTGCCGAGCTCTCGCTGTCTCTCTCTCTCGCTGTCTCTCTCTCTCGCTGTCTCTCTCTCTCGCTGTCCTCTCTCTCTCTCGCTGTCTCTCTCTCTCTGTCTCTCTCTGGCTGTCGCTCTCTCTCAATTTCAATTAAGGTTTTATCCTCCCCTCTCTCTCTGAGTTCCATTTCAATTAAATTCAAGGGCTTTATTGGCATGGGAAATACACTCAGCAAAAAAAGAAACATTCTCACAGTCAACTGCGTTTATTTTCCAGCAAACTTAACGTGTAAATATTTGCATGAACATAACAGGATTCAACAACTGAGACATAAACTGAACAAGTTCCACAGACATGTGACTAACGAAATGGGAATAATGTGTCCTGAACAAAGGGGGGGGTATCACAATCAAAAGTAACAGTCTGTATCTGGTGTGGCACCAGCTGCATTAAGTACTGCAGTGCATCTCCTCCTCATGGACTGAACCAGATTTGCCAGTTCTTGCTTACCCCACTCTTCCACCAAGGCCCCTGCAAGTTCCCGGACATTTCTGGGGGAATGGCCCTAGCCTTCACCCGCCGATCCCACAGGTCCCAGATGGGCGCAATGAGATTGAGATCTGGGCTCTTTGCTGGTCATGGCAGAACACTGACATTCCTGTCTTGCAGAAATCACGCACAGAACGAGCATTATGGCTGGTGGCATTGTCATGCTGGAGGGTCATGTCAGGATGAGCCTGCAGGAAGGGTACCACATGAGGGAGGAGGATGTCTTCCCTGTAACGCACAGCGTGGAGATTGCCTACAAAGCTCAGTCCGATGATGCTGTGACACATCGCCCCAGACCATGACGGACCCTCCACCTCCAAATCGATCCCGCTCCAGAGTACAGGCCTCGGTGTAACGCTCATCCTTCAACGATAAACGCGAATCCGACCATCACCTCTGGTGAGACAAAACCTCGACTCATCCGTGAAGAGCACTTTTTGCCATCCTGTCCTGGTCCAACAAGGTGGGTTTGTGCCCATAGGCGATATTGTTGCCAGTGATGTCTGGTGAGGACCTGCCTTACAACAGGCCTACAAGCACTCAGTCCAGCCTCTCTCAGCCTATTGCGGACAGTCTGAGCACTGATGGAGGGATTGTGCGTTCCTGGTGTAACTCGGGCAGTTGTTGTGTCATCCTGTACCTGTCCCGCAGGTGTGATGTTCGGATGTACCGATCCTGTGCAGGTGTTGTTAACAT
>NC_036870.1:30643472-30648448 GCF_002910315.2 Salvelinus sp. IW2-2015
TAAGCTTTGTCTCCTCTCTCAATTTCAATTTAAGGTTTTATCCTCTCCCCCTCTCTCTGAGTTTCCATTTCAATTAATTCAAGGGCTTTATTGGCATGGAAATAACACTCAGCAAAAAAAGAAACATTCTCACAGTCAACTGCGTTATTTTCAGCAAACTTAACTGTAAATATTTGCCATGAACATAACAAGATCAACAACTGGACATAAACTGAACAAGTTCCACAGACATGTGACTAACAGAAATGGGAATAATGTGTCCTGAACACAAGGGGGGGGTATCACAATCAAAAGTAACAGTCTGTATCTGGGTGTGCCACCAGCTGCATTAAGTACTGCAGTGCATCTCCTCCTGCGGAACCAGATTTGCCAGTTCTTGCTTACCCCACTCTTCCACCAAGCCCCTGCAAGTCCCGGACATTTCTGGGGGGAATGGCCCTAGCCCTCACCCGCCGATCCCACAGGTCCCAGATGGGCGCAATGAAGATTGAGATCTGGGCTCTCTTGCTGGTCATGGCAGAACACTGACATTCCTGTCTTGCAGAAATCACGCACAGAACGAGCATTATCTGGCTGGACATTGTCATGCTTGGAGGTGTCATGTCAGGATGAGCCTGCAGGAAGGGTACCACATGAGGGAGGAGGATGTCTTCCCTGTAACGCACAGCGTGGAGATTGCCTACAAAGCTCAGTCCGATGATGCTGTGACACATCCCCCAGACCATACGGACCCTCCACCTCCAAATCGATCCCGCTCCAGAGTACAGGCTCTCGGTCTGCATGCTTGTAAACACGTGGTCTGCTACTGCGAGGAAGATCAGCTGTCCGTCCTGTCTCCCTGTCAGTACGGACATTGCAATTTATTGCCCTGGCCACATCCGCAGTCCTCATGCCTCCTTACATCATGCCGAAGGCACATTCACTCAGATGAGCAGGGCCCCTGTGCATCTTTCTTTTGGTGTTTTTCAGAGTCAGTAGAAAGGCCTCTTTAGTGTCCTAAGTTTTCATAACTGTGACCTTAATTGCCTACCTTCTGTAAGCTGTTATTTATTTTACCTTTATTTAACTAGGCAAGTCAGTTAAGAACACATTCTTATTTTCAATGACGCCCTAGGAACAGTGGGTTAACTGCCTTGTTCAGGGGCAGAACGACAGATTTTTACCTTGTCAGCTCGGGGATTCTTTCTAGCAACATTTCGGTTACTGGCCCAACTCTCTAACCACTAGACTACCTGCCGCTCCAGGTAGCCTGCCGCCGCCCTGCCGAACAGTCGTTAAGACCGTTCCACAGGTGCATGTTCATAAATTGTCTGTGGTTCATTGAACAAGCATGGGAAACAGTGTTTAAACCTTGTACAATGAAGATAAGTTATTTTGATTTTTACTAATTATCTWTGAAATACAGGGTCCTGAAAAAGGGACGTTTCTTTTTTTTGCTGAGTTTATTTGCCAAAGCAAGTGAACTAGATAATAAACAAAAGTGAAATAAACAATAAACAATAAAAAATTAACAGTAAACATTACACTCACAAAAATTCCAAAATAATAAAGACATTATCAAAGACAAATATCATGTGCAAATAGTTACAGTACAAAAAGAAAAAAAACATAAATATGGGTTTTATTTACAATGGTGTTTGTTCTTCACTGGTTGACCTTTTCTTGTGGCAACAGGTCACACATTTTGCTGCTGTGAAATACACTGTGGTATTTCACCCAATAGATATGAGAGTTTATCAAAATTGGGTTTTGTTTTCAAAATCTTTGTCTTAGTAATCTCTCCCTCTCTGTCTCTGTCTCTGTCTCTGTCTCTGTCTCTGTCTCTGTCTCTGTCTCTGTCTCTAGCCCAGCCAGGTGCAAATTGGGGGAGGGAAACAATAAATAGCTTTGCATGAATGGCTCCTTACCACTATCAGTCAGTATGGCTCCTTACCACTATCAGTCAGTATGGCTCCTTACCACTATCAGTCAGTATGGCTCCTTACCACTATATCAGTCAGGTATGGCTCCTTACCACTATCAGTCAGTAATGGCTCCTTACCACTATCAGTCAGTATGGCTCCTTACACTATCAGTCAGTATGGCTCCTTACCACTTATCAGTCAGTATGGCTCCTTACCACTATCAGTCAGTATAGGCTCCTTACCACTATCAGTCAGTATGGCTCCTTACCACTATCAGTCAGTATGGCCTCCTTACCACTATCAGTCAGTATGGCTCCTTACCACTATCAGTCAGTATGGCTCCTTACCACTAATCAGTCAGTATGGCTCCTTACCACTATCAGTCAGTATGGCAAAAATCATTTTTGCAGAGAGAGAAGCTAGTGTGGAAGGAGCGTCTTCCGAATAGGAGGATCATGTCTCTGTCAATTCAGAGTCTGACAGTGAGTTGGAAGAGGATGAGATTTACCCTCCAGGACCAGCCAATCAGCACCCAGCTCATCAGCAGCCTGCAGGACGAGAAATATGTATGTCAAAAAATGGTGAAATTGGATGGTCTTCTTGCCTAAGGAATGAGCCACCCAGCACGGCTGTCCAATGTGATAAAGATACAACCAGGGCCGACGCGGATGGGGTTACTCATGTCCGGACAAAGTCTTGTTTTGAACTATTCATCCCAGACACCATCCAGAAAATCATTCTGGACTGCACTAATTTGAGGGAAGGAGTGGTTTTTGGAGATAGATGGAAGGAGATAGACCAAACTCATTTACATGCATACTTTGGGGTTTCTTATCCTTTCTGGTGTTTTCAGATCCAATGGGGAATCCACAGAATCTGGCAGATAACTTTACCGTGCAAACAATTCCACATTATTTCCATGATTTTCCGCTTCGATAACGGAGACGCAAGACCAGTTAGGCGGCGGAGAGACAAGCTAGCTGCCATCAGGTCAGTGTGGGACAAGTGGGTGGATCGCCTTCCCCTGTTTTACAACCCTGGGTCCAACGTTACTGTTGATGAGCAGCTTATGCAGCTTATGGGCCGCTGCCCTTCAGGCAGTACATACCGTCTAAACCCGCAAAATATGGAATCAAGATCTGGGCTGTCTGTGATGCTGCTTCATCATATCTATGGAACTTGCAAGTGTATACGGGGAAGCCAGATGGAGGAGCTCCCTGAGAAGAACCAAAGGATGTGGGTTGTCCTGGCGTGACACAGGACTCTGGACTACAAATCACCGGGACTCTGTGACTACAACATCACGGGACTCTGTGACTACAACATCCAGGGACTCTGTGACTACAACATCACAGGGACTCTGTGACTACAACATCACAGGGACTCTGTGACTACAACATCACAGGACTCTGTGCTACAACATCACAGGGACTCTGTGACCAACATCACAGGACTCTGTGACTAACATCACAGGGACTCTGTGACTACAACATCACAGGGACTCTGTGACTACAATCAACCGGGACTCTGTGAACTACAACATCACAGGGACTTCTGTGACTACAACATCACAGGGACTCTGTGACTCAACATCACAGGGACTCTGTGACTACAACATTCACAGGGACTCTGTGACTACAAACATCACAGGGACTCTGTGACTACAACATCACAGGACTCTGTGACTACAACACACAGGGACTCTGTGACTACAACATCACAGGGACTCTGTGACTTCAACATCACAGGGACTCTGTGACTACAACATCACCGGACTCTGTGCTTCAACATCACAGGGACTCTGTGACTTCAACATCACAGAACTCTGTGACTACAACATCACGTGCCATAACTTCTTTACTTTGCACAAGCAGGGACAGGAGCTCCTCAAGAGGAAGCTGACGAATGGTAGGAACAGCATGAAAAAACAAGCCAGTGCGCCCACCTCAGTGTTGAATACACGGAACAGGCCTATCAATCAAGTGTGTTGTTCACGGCCGACACGTCCTAGTGTCCTACGTGCCAAAGAAAGGCAACAATGTGGTACTCATGAGTACGCTGCATAGGATGGGAGAATCTGTGGCCTGGCCCCATCAGCCCACAGAACCAACAACTCCAATACAGGAAGTAAGTATGAGTGATGTTGTTGCATGTGTGTCTGACTCCTCCTACATGATCCCCCAATATTGTTTTCTCACTTCCTGACACTATTCTTTCAAATTGATTAAACAATCAAAGAAACATTTATAATTTCCATCAAATACTGTATGTAAAAAATTTGTCCTTCCAATTTATTCAGTTCAAAGCAATAAACATCAATAGTGATGAGAACATTGTTCCATTTATATTTCTTTAGACCTCCTGTTGTGTTTGTTTCATGTGAATTAATTCTGTGTTCTCGGTCCAAAATGACCGCCCCATTATAGCATAATAATACATATATTATACACCTAATGTTGTGTTAGATCTTTTTATCAACTTAAGTTCTTGTGAATATTACACATTTTTAACTTCTGTTTCCTATTTATTGTCTGTAGGCCTCTTTGACTGAGCTCATACAATTAGTTTCTGAATAAAAAAAGCATAATGTATGGATTGATTGACTAACAAATACTCAGATGAAACATATTGTGCTATTTATCACAGACTACTTCACTGTCAGTTTCCTGGCCTCTCTCCTCCTCACCAGTGTCATGATCAAAGATGTGATCAAGAGCCTCACATTGTCACACCCTGATCTGTTTCACCTGTCCTCGTGATTGTCTCCACCCCGTCCAGGTGTCGCTTGTTTTTCCCCAGTGTATATATCCCTGTGTTTCCAGTCTCTCTGTACCAGTGTATTATCCCTGTGTTTCCTGTCTCTCTGTACCAGTGTATTTACTCCCTGTGTTTCCTGTCTCTCTGTGCCAGTGTATTATCCCTGTGTTTCCTGTCAATCTGTACCAGTGTATTTATCCCTGTGTTTCCTGTCTCTCTGTGCCAGTGTATTTATCCCTGTGTTTCCTGTCTCTCTGTACCAGTGTATTTATCCCTGTGTTTCCTGTCTCTCTGTGCCAGTGTATTTATCCCTGT
>NC_036870.1:30649395-30653265 GCF_002910315.2 Salvelinus sp. IW2-2015
GAAATCCACAGAATCTGGATGCGAATGCAGATAACTTTACCGTGCAAACAATTCCACATTATTTCCATGATTTTTCCGCTTCGATAACAAGACGCAAGACCAGTTAGGCGGCGGAGAGACAAGCTAGCTGCCATCAGGTCAGTGTGGGACAAGTGGGTGATCGCCTTCCCCTGTTTTACAACCCTGGTCCAACGTTACTGTTGATGAGCAGCTTATGCAGCTTATGGGCCGCTGCCCCTTCAGGCAGTACATACCGTCTAAACCCGCAAAATATGGAATCAAGATCTGGGCTGCCTGTGATGCTGCTTCATCACTATGCTGAACTTGCAAGTGTTATGGGAAGCCAGATGGAGGAATCCCTGAGAAAAACCAAGGGATACGTGGGTGTGTCCTGACGTACGGGATCTGTGACTACATCACGGGACTCTGTGACTACAAACATATCACAGGGACTCTGTGACTACAACATCACAGGGACTCTGTGACTACAACATCACAGGGACTCTGTGACTACAACATCACAGGGACTCTGTGACTTCAACATCACAGGGACTCTGTGACTACAACATCACCGGGACTCTGTGACTTCAACATCACAGGGACTCTGTGACTWCAACATCACAGAGACTCTGTGACTACAACATCACGTGCCATAACTTCTTTACTTTGCACAAGCAGGGACAGGAGCTCCTCAAGAGGAAGCTGACGAATGGTAGGAACAGCATGAAAAAACAAGCCAGTGCGCCCACCTCAGCTGTTGAATACACGGAACAGGCCTATCAATCAAGTGTGTGTTCACGGCCGACACGTCCCTAGTGTCCTACGTGCCAAAGAAAGGCAACAATGTGGTACTCATGAGTACGCTGCATAGGGATGGGAGAATCTGTGGCCTGGTGCCCCATCAGCCCACAGAACCAACAACTCCAATACAGGAAGTAAGTATGAGTGATGTTGTTGCATGTGTGTCTGACTCTCCTACATGATCCCCCAATATTGTTTCTCACTTCCTGACACTATTCTTTCAAATTGATTAAACAATCAAAGAAACATTTATMATTTCCATCAAATACTGTATGTAAAAAATTTGTCCTTCCAATTTATTCAGTTCAAAGCAATAAACATCAATAGTGATGAGAACATTGTTCCATTTATATTTCTTTAGACCYCCTGTTGTGTTTGTTTCATGTGAATTAATTCTGTGTTCTCGGTCCAAAATGACCGCCCCATTATAGCATAATAATACATATATTATMACCTAATGTTGTGTTAGATCTTTTTATCAACTTAAGTTCTTGTGAATATTACACGTTTTTAACTTCTGTTTCCTATTTATTGTCTGTAGGCCTCTTTGACCTGAGCTCATACAATTAGTTTCTGAATAAGAAAAAGCATAATGTATGGATTGATTTGACTAACAAATACTCAGATGAAACATATTGTGCTATTTATCACAGACTACTTCACTGTCAGTTTCCTGGCCTCTCTCCTCCTCACCAGTGTCATGATCAAAGATGTGATCAAGAGCCTCACATTGTCACACCCTGATCTGTTTCACCTGTCCTCGTGATTGTCTCCACCCCGTCCAGGTGTCGCTTGTTTTCCCCAGTGTAAGTCAGTATGGCTCCTTACCACTATCAGTCAGTATGGCTCCTTACCACTATCAGTCAGTATGGCTCCTTACCACTATCAGTCAGTATGGCAAAAATAATCTCAGCTCCGATGGTCTTGCAGAGAGAGAAGCTAGTGTTGAAGGAGCGTCTTCCGAATAGGAGGATCATGTCTCTGTCAATTCAGAGTCTGACAGTGAGTTGGAAGAGGATGAGATTTACCCTCCAGGACCAGCCAATCAGCACCCAGCTCATCAGCAGCCTGCAGGACGAGAAATATGTATGTCAAAAAATGGTGAAATTGGATGGTCTTCTTGCCTAAGGAATGAGCCACCCCACACGGCTGTCCAATGTGATAAAGATGCAACCAGGGCCGACGCGGATGGCGGTTACTCATGTGCCGGACATAAAGTCTTGTTTTGAACTATTCATCCCAGACATCATCCAGAAAATCATTCTGGACTGCACTAATTTGGAGGGAAGGGGTGTTTTTGGAGATAAATGGAAGGAGATAGACCAAACTCATTTACATGTATACTTTGGGGTTCTTATCCTTACTGGTGTTTTCAGATCCAATGGGGAATCCACAGAATCCCTTTGGGATGCAGAAACTGGCAGATAACTTTACCGTGCAACAATTCCACATTATTTCCATGATTTTCCGCTTCAATAACAAAGACGCAAGACCAGTTCGGCGGCGGAGAGACAAGCTAGCTGCCATCAGGTCAGTGTGGGACAAGTGGGTGGATCGCCTTCCCCTGTTTTACAACCCTGGCTCCAACGTTACTGTTGATGAGCAGCTTATGCAGCTTATGGGCCGCTGCCCCTTTAGGCAGTACATACCGTCTAAACCCGCAAAATATGGAATCAAGATCTGGGCTGCCTGTGATGCTGCTTCATCATATGCCTGGAACTTGCAAGTGTATATGGGGAAGCCAGATGGAGGAGATCCCTGAGAAGAACCAAGGGATACGGGTTGTCCTGGACGTGACACAGGGACTCTGTGACTACAACATCACAGGGACTCTGTGACTACAACATCACCGGGACTCTGTGACTACAACATCACAGGGACTCTGTGACTACAACATCACAGGGACTCTGTGACTACAACATCACAGGGACTCTGTGACTNCCAGTGTATTTATCCCTGTGTTTCCTGTCTCTCTGTGCCAGTGTATTTATCCCTGTGTTTCCTGTCTCTCTGTGCCAGTGTATTTATCCCTGTGTGTCCTGTCTCTCTGTACCAGTGTATATATCCCTGTGTCCTGTCTCTCTGGGCCAGTTCGTAATGTATGTCCAAGCCTACCAGCAGTTTTCCCGGTTCCCTGCTTTGCCTTTTCTCCTTTTGCTAGTCCTCCCGGTTCTGACCCTTGTTTGTTTTCTGGACTCCACGCCCGCCTGCCTGACCATTCTGCCTGCCCTGACCTCGAGTCTGCCTGCCGTTCGGTACCTCCAGGACTCTGATCTGGTTATGACCTTTTGCCTGTCCACGACCATTCTCTTGCCTACCCCTTTGGATTTATTGAACATCTTAAACTCCAACCATCTGCCTCCTGTGTCTGCATCTGGGTCTCGCCTTGTGTCATGATACACATACTGTATATCGTTTGGTCATTGTGCTGCCACAGAATGAATTGTGAGCAAGGCCTCAAAAAAGCTTTTTATACCAGAGCTGCGAGAAAAGTTCTATATATTATTGAAACAATGTTGCGATTGTTTGTGAGAATGCCAACAGGTGTGGTTCCCGTGGGGATTCTATTTGGGAAAGGTTCCTGTGGGGGTTGCCATGGAAGCCAAGAAGGTGTGTGTGTGTGTGCTCAAACACACATGCATGTGGGGTCTGGGAGAGGAAGTATGTCCATCTGATGAATGGTCATGTGGCTGAACTCAATTTTAAACACTAATTGACCGGGAACACCACAGGTGTACAAAGGTGAAATATAACACCGAAAATTTTATGAAAATCATCAATGTATTTTGTGTGTTAAGACGCCCTTTGTGGACAAAGTCATGAAACATTATAACAATCAGATTAAAGGAACTACATTTTTCAGAGAGAAATCGTGTAAATCGGTTTATTCCACCCACTTCTTGATTATAATAGATTTTTGTTTCCAAAAATCATATTTTATCAACAACAAAAAAAATAGAGCTTTTATTGATAAATGTGATCTAGCAGAGGTAAATGGCAAATATTAACCATGTATGCTGTCTATATTAACCATGTATACTGTCTATATTAACCATGTATACTGTCTAT
>NC_036870.1:30653290-30665437 GCF_002910315.2 Salvelinus sp. IW2-2015
AATCCACAGAAATCCTTTGGGATGCAGAAACTGGCAGATAACTTTACCGATGCAACCAATTCACATTATTTCCATGGATTTTCGCTCAATAACAAAAGACGCAAGACCAGTTCGGCGGCGGGAGACAAGCTAGCTGCCATCAGGTCGGTGTGGGACAAGTGGGTGGATCGCTGTCCCCTGTTTTACAACCCTGCTCCAACGTTACTGTTGATGAGCACGCTTTATGCAGCTTATATGGGCCGCTGCCCCTTTAGGCATACAGTACCGTCTAAACCCGCAAAAATATGGAATTCAAGATCTGGGCTGCCTGTGATGCTGCTTCATCATATGCCTGGAACTGCAAGTAGTATATGGGGAAGCCAAGATGAGATATCCTGAGAAGAACCAAGGGAACGGTTGTCCTGGACGTGACACAGGGACTCTGTGACTACAAAACATCACAGGGGACTCTGTGACTACAAAACATCACACGGGAACTCTGTGACTACAACACTCACAGGACTCTGTGACTAAAACATCACAGGGACTTGTGACTACAACCATCACAGGACTCTGTGGACTTCAACATCACAGGACTCGTGTGACTACAACATACACCGGGACTCCTGGACTTCAACATCACAGGACTCGTGTGACTACAACATTAACAGAGACTCTGTGACTACAACATCACGTGCCATAACTTCTTTACTTGCCAACAAAGCAGGTGACAGGAAGCTCCTCAAGAGAAGGACGATTGGTAGGAACAGCACGAAAAAAACAAGCCAAGCGCCCACTCAGCCTGGTTGAATACACGGAACAGGACCTATCAATCAAGTTTGTGTTGCACGGCCGACACGTTCCCTAGGTCCTACGGCCAAAGAAGGCAACAAGATGTGGTTACTCATGAGTACGCTGTCATAGGGAATGGAGAATCTTGGCCTTGGTGCCCCATCAGCCACCAGAACCAACAACTCCAATACAGGAAAAGAAGTATGAGTGTGTTGTTGCATGTGTGTCTGACTCTCCTACAGTGATCCCCAATATTGTTTCTCACTTCTGACACTATTCTTTCAAAATTTGAATTAAACATTCAAAGAAAACATTTATCATTCATCAATTACTGTATGGTAAAAATTTGTCCTTCCAATTTATTCAGTTCAAAGCCAATATAACATCAATAGTGATGAGAACATTGTTCATATATTTCTTTAACCCCTGTTTGTGTTTGTTTCATGTGAATTAATTCTCGTGTTCTCGGTCCAAAATGACCGCCCATTATAGCATAATAAACAATATATTATAACCTTAATGTTGTGTTAGATCTTTTCATCCAACTTAAGTTCTTGTGAATATTACACGTTTTTAACTCTGTTTCCTATTTATTGTCTGTAGGCCTCTTGACTCTGAGCTCAACAATTAGTTTCTGAGTAAGGAAAAGCATAAGGATGGATGGATTTTTGACTAACAAATACTTCAGATAAACATATTGTGCTATTTATCACAGACTACTTCACTGTCAGTTTTCCTGGCCTCTCTCCTCCTCACCAGTGTCATGATCAAAGATGTGATCAAGAGCCTCACTATGTCACACCCTGATCTGTTTCACCTGTCCTCGGTGATTGTTCCACCCCGTCCAGGTGTCGCTTGTTTTCCCAGTGTATTTATCCCTGTGTTTCCTGTCTCTTTGTACAGTGTATTTATCCTGTTTTCCTGTCTCCTTTGACTTTATCCTGTTTCCTGTCCTCTGTACCAGTGTATTTATCCCTGTGTTTCCTGTCTCTCCTGGCCGTGTATTATCCTTTTTCCTGTCCTCTGGGCCCAGTGTATTTATCCCTGTGTTTCCTGTCTCTCTGTGTGCCAGTGTATTTATCTCCTGTGTTTTTCTGTTCTCTGGTCCAGTGTATTTATCCCTGTGTTTTCCTGTCTTCTGGCCAGTGTATTTACCCTGTGTTTCCTGTCTCTCTCTGTGCCAAGTGTATTTATCCCTGTGTTTCCTGTCTCTCTGTACCCAGTGTATTATCCCTGTGTTCGTGTCTCTCTGTAACCAGTGTTTTATCCTGTGTTTCCTGTTCTCTCTGGGCCAGTGGTATTTATCCCTGTTCCCTGTCTCCTTTACCAGTGTATTTATCCCTTGTGTTTCCTGTCTCTCGTGCCAGTTTGTAATGTATGTCCAAAGCCTACCAGCTGTTTTCCGTTTCCTGCTTTGCCTTTCTCCTTTTTGCTAGTCCTCCCGGTTCTGACCCTTGCTTGTTTTCCTGGACTCCACAACCCGCCTGCCCTGACCATTCTGCTGCCCTGACCTCGAGTCTGGCCTGCTGTTTCAGTACCTCCAGGACTCTGATCTGGTTATGACCTTTTTGCCTGGTCACGACCATTCTCTTGCCTATTCCTTTGGATTTATTAAACATCTTAAACTCCAACCATCTGCCTCCTGTGTCTGCATCTGGGTCTCGCCTTGTGTCATGATACACATACATATATCGTTTGGTCATTGTGCTGCCACAGAATGAATTGTGAGCAAGGCCTCAAAAAAGTTTATATACCAGAGCTGCAAGAAAGTTCTATATATTATTGAAACAATGTTGCGATTGTTTGTGAGAATGCCAACAGGTGTGGTTCCCGTGGGGATTCTATTTGGGAAAGGTTCCCGTGGGGGTTGCCATGGAAGCCAAAGAAGGGGAGTGTGTGTGTGGTGGTGTGTGGTGTGTGTGTGTTGTGTGTGTTGTGTGTGTGTGTGTGTGTGTGTGTGCTCAAACCACACATGTGGGTCTGGGAGAGGAAGTGTGTCCATCTGATGAATGGTCATGTGGCTGAACTCAAATTTTAAAACACTAATTGACCGGAACACCACAGTGTACAAAGGTGAAAATATAAACACCAGAAATTCTATATTAACCATGTATGCTGTCTATATTAACCATGTATACTGTCTATATTAACATGTATACTGTCTATATTAACCATGTATACTGTCTATATTAACCATGTATACTGTCTATATTAACCATGTATACTGTCTGTATTAACCATGTATACTGTCTACTGTCTATATTAAGCATGTATGCTGTCTATATTGCTTGTAATTGATATGTCAACATCTAAGTATTAAGTATTTTTACGTAAATTGTTATGGCTGTATTGTTTAAAAAAAACAATAATGTTGTGGGTCCAGCAAGACCCGTGAACATTTGGGTGGAATAACAAAACATGAACACCAAACACAAGGTTAAGAATGATGGAGGACACTGTTCTTGAGGACTGTTAATGCTGCATAAATGTTTTGATACCCTTCCAGATCTGTGCCTCGACACAATCCTGTCTCGGAAGCTCTACTGACAATACCGTCGACCTGGTTTTTGCTCTGACTGCACTTCAACTTGGGATCTTATATAAACAGGTGTGCCTTTTCAAATCATGTTCAATCAATTGAATTTCCCACAGGTGGACTCCAATCAAGTTGTAGAAATGATTAATGGAAAACAGGATGCACCTGAGCTCAATTTCGAGTCTCATAGCAAAGGGTCTGAATACTATCGTAAATAAGAAATAAGGTATTTCTGTTTTTTATTTGTAATAAATTTACAAACATTTCTAAAAACCTGTTTTCACTTTGTCGTTATGCGGTATATTGTGTGTAGATTGATGAGGGAAAAAATACATGTATTCCATTKTAGAATAAGGCTGTAACGTAACAAAATGTGGAAAAAGTCAAGGGGTCTGAATTCTTTCCGAATGTACTGTACAYTGCCAAAGCAAACATATAAACACAAATCCGATATTCCTCGAAACATTTACGAAAATAATCATGGCCTCTAAATCTTCCAGCTGTCTACTGGATCCTATTCCAACTAAACTCTTCCTGTGCTTGGCCCTCCTATATTGAACATAGTAAAGGTCTCCCTATCCTCTGGATGTGTAACAAACTCACTRAAAGTGTCAGTAATAAATAAAGCCTCTCTTGAAAAAGCCAAACCTTGACCCGGAAAATATTTAATTATCAGCCTATATCGAATCTGCCATTCCTCTCAAAATCAAATTGAAAAAGCTGTTGCTCAGCAACTCACTGCCTCCCTGAGGACAAATAATGAATACGATCTGCTCCAATCTGGTTTTAGACCCCATCATAGAACTGAGACCACAATCGTGAAGGTGGTAAATCACCTTTTAATGGCGTCAGGACCAAGGCTCTGCGTCTGTCCTCGTGCTCCTAGACCTTTAGTGCTGCTTTCGACACCATTGATCACCACATTCTTTTCGGAAAGATTGGAAACCGTAATTGGTCGATGCGGACAAGATCTTGCCTAGTTTAGATCCTATCTGTTCGGGAAAGATATCAGTTTGTCTCTGTGGATGGTTTGTCCTCTGACAAATCAGTGGTAGGTTTTCAGAGTTCTTCAAAATTCCATTCTAGGACCACAATCGTCTTTGTGATGTCATCTAGAAACACAATGTCAACTTTCACTGCTATGCAGATGACATCATCATAACCGGAACTCTCTTAGAAAATAAGGTGCTATCTAAGAACATAAAACGGTTCTTTGGTTCTATGGGGACAGCCGATCCCAGACTGTATCACAACCGGCTGTGATTGGGAGTCCCATAGGGCGGCGCACACCCATGTTTGGCAGGTGTAGGCCGTCATTATAAATAAGAATTTGTTCTTAACTGACTTGCCTAGTTAAAAACGTCTTAAGGCTAGAGGGCAGTATTTTGACATCTGGATGAAAAGCGTGCCCAAAGTAAACTGCCTGCTACTCAGGCCCAGAAGCTAGGATATGCATATCATTATTATATTTGGATAGGAAACACTCTGAAGTTTCTATAACTGTTTGAATAATGTCTGTGAGTATAACAGAACTGATTTGGCAGGTGAAACCCCAAGCACAATCCATCCAGGGAATTTTTCTTTTGAGGGCAATCTGTTTTCCATTAATTTTCTGTGGGAAGCTCTTTTTAATCGGAATATGGTTGCAGTTCCTATGGCTTCCACTAGATGTCAACAGTCTTCAGAAATTGGTTGATGTTTTTCTTTTGAGAAATGAAGAAGTAGTCCTGTTCTTTCCATGTGTCACTCAGAGGGACTCAAGTCTTTTGGTGCGCATAACCTGGAACACGCTTCACCTTGTTTTTATCCGGTATTGAATACAGCATTTCCCGTCTTAAATATTATTTACGTTTTAGGGTACATAAGTTTGGATTAGGAAAGTTGTTTGAAATGTTTGGACCAAGTTTACAGGTAACTTATTAGATACTTTGTAGGCATGTTGGGCGAGTTGAAACCTGTGTATTTCTGAATCAAACGAGTCAAATAAATTGACATTTTGGGGATATAAAGAAGGAATTTATCAAACAAAAGGACCATTTGTGATGTTTCTGGGACATTTTGGAGTGCCAACAGAAGAAGATCTTCAAGTTAAGGCATGAATTATATCGTTATTTCTGACTTTTGTGTCGCACCTGTCTGGTTGAAATATGATTTTCACGTGTTTGTGTACGCGGGTGTGCTGTCCTCAGATAATTTCATGGTCTGCTTTCGCCGTAAAGCCTTTTTGAAATCTGACACTCGGCGGCTGGATTAACAAAAGTTAAGCTTTAATCTTTTCGTCTTAAGCTTTATTTTGATGGTGTAACACTTGTATGTTTTATGAATTCTTATTTTGAGTATTTCTGTTTTTGAATTTGGCGCGCTGCAAATTTCACTGATGTTGTTAAATCAATCCCGTTAATTGGGATTCGAGCAGGAATGGGGGGTGAAGGGCATCCTAAGAGGTTATTAAATATGGTTAAATAAAATGTTAATAAAAAATGTATTTAAAAAAAAATCTATGTCCACAAGAAACAAAGCGATCTGTTGTCAGATCTGACAATGAATCTTCTACGGTTGTACAGTTGTCTCAATTAAAACTGACCCTGACCCTGATCTCTCTTCGATGAACATATAAAAAATAGTTCAAGAGCTTTTTTAATCTTTTATCATTGTAAAATAAGAAACTTTTTGTCCAAATTTGATGCAGTAAAGCTAATACATGCCTTTGTCACTTTCAAGATTAGACTATGCAATGCTCTTACTCTCCGGCTTACCAGGATAAGGCACTAAATAAACCTCAGCTAAATACGGCTGATAGAATCTTGACATAATTTGAGTCAATTGGAGGTTGTACCTGTGGATGTATTTCAAGGCCTACCTTCAAACTCTATGCCTCTTTGCTTGACATCATGGGGAAATCCAAAAGAAATCAGCCAAGACCCCAGAATAAAATTGTAGACCTCCACAAGTCTGGTTCATCCTTGGGAGCAATTTCCAAACGCTGAAGGTACCACGTTCATCTGTAAACAATAGTATAAAAACCTGCAAGTATAAACATGCAAGTAATAAACACCATGGGACCAGCAGCCGTCATAAACCGCTCAGGAAGGAGACATGTTTCTGTCTCCTAGAGATAAATGTACTTTGGTGCGAAAAGTGCAAATCAATTCTAGAACAACAGCAAAGGACCTTGTGAAGATGCTGGAGGAAACAGGTACAAAAGTATCTATATCCACAGTAAAACAAGTCCTATATCGACATAACCTGAAAGGCCGTCAGCAAGGAAGAAGCCACTGCTCCAAAACCCGCATAAAAAAGCCAGACTACGGTTTGCAACTGCACATGGGCAAAGATCGTACTTTTCGTACAAAATCGTACAAAAATAGAACTGTTTGGCATAATGACCATAGTTTATGTTTGGAGGAAAAAGGGGGGGCTTGCAAGCCAAGAGAACACCATCCCAACCGTGAAGCACGGAGGTGGCAGCATCATGTTGTGGGGGTGCTTTGCTGCCGGAGGACTGTGCACTTCAAAAAAGATGGCATCATGAGGATGGAAAATGATGTGGATATATTGATGCAACATCTCAAGACATCAGTCAGGAAGTTAAAGCTTGGTTCGGGTCTTTCAATTGGAACAACGACCCAAAGCATTAGAGGTCGTCCGATTTATGATTTTTCCAACGCCAATACCGATACGATTATTGGAGGACCAAAAAAGCCGATATCCGATTAATCGGCCGATTTAAAATAAATAAATATATTTGACAGTGACCTCACCACAACAAAAAAATTCGGAATAGTTTGTCCTCGGGGTTTCGCCTGCTAAATAAGTTCTGTGATACTCACAGACATGATTCAAACAATTTTAGAAACTTCAGAGTGTTTTCAATCCAAATATACTAATAATATGCATATCTTATTTCTGGGGATGAGTAGCTGGCAGTTGAATTTGGGTATGCTTTTCATCCAAACGTGAAAATGCTGCCCCCTATCCTAGAGAAGTTAATAAAGCCGAATACACACATGGTCTCTTTTTTGTTTTCTTAAGGCAGCTCCAAAATGCAGGTGTTTCAGCCTAGCTCAGTGCTTTCTGTGGTGGGCGGGGCAGCCAGCAGAAAATAGGAGCATTGCGCCGTGATTGGCTCAGTGTTCTGTCACTCATGGGGACATTACATCATCGCCAAGTTTATGTCCTTACTAAGGGTAGACATCCAAATTTTCATCCCTTTGGGTCCTGCCTTAGAGTTATATTACAAGTGCCTGTCCAATAAGGCTCAAGGTCATTGGCCACAGATAAAATTACGTCAAATCACGTTATATGTACAGCAGCTTTGATTGGACCGATCATGTCAACATCATACTTTCAAAGTCTTAGCTTAGCAGTCATCATCATGAATCAAGTCAACAATCTACTGACAAATCCTTTTTAATCCTTGTTATATGACGATAAATAATGAAGAGAAATTATAGATGAAACGTATTGGTGCTCATCGGCCATTGGACATAAAGATTACACAACGAGTTGGAAATCGTAAATTCAACAATGAGTGGTTTGGAAGGAATCAGTGGCTAACTGCAAGCAGTGCAAAGCAACCAGTAGCCTGCTATTCAGTGGAGTGGCTGTGTTTTCTTTTCAGTGCCCACCATAAATCCAGAGAATGCCAGACTTTGATGATAAAACCGCTGTGCCAACTTCATGTTTAAGTGAGCACATCACAAGCCAAGGTGAGTCCAAAAATGTCTTGTATGCTGCTGCATAAWTGATGTAATATGCCAGGGAGATATGTATACTGTAGCTAAGAAAGTAGTACTTAGTGTATGTTGTGTAGTAAGCTGTTAGAAGCACATGTGCCTCACCCTAATAATTTGGTCTATTTTCAACTCTTAATTTTGCCTAATGTTACTGTTTTAAAACATTTTTAATTTTTTTATTTCACCTTTATTTAACCAGGTAGGCAAGTTGAGAACAAGTTCTCATTTACAATTGCGACCTGGCCAAGATAAAGCAAAGCAGTTCGACCCATACAACAACACAGAGTTACACATGGAGTAAAACAAACATACAGTCAATAATACAATAGAAAAATAAGTCTATATACAATGTGAGCAAGTGAGGTGAGATAAGGGAGGTAAAGGCAAAAAAAAGTCCATGGTGGCGAAGTAAATACAATATAGCAAGTAAAACACTGGAATGGTAGATTTGCAGTGGAAGAATGTGCAAAGTAGAAATAAGAAATATGGGGTGCAAAGGAGCAAAATAAATAATAACAGTAGGGGGAGAGGTAGTTGTTTGGGCTAAATTTATAATGGGCTATGTACAGGTGCAGTAATTATGAGCTGCTCTGACAGTGGTGCTTAAAGCTAGTGAGGGAGATAGTGTTTCCAGTTTCAGAGATTTTTTGTAGTTATTCCAGTCATTGGGCAGCAGAGAAACTGGAAGGAGAGGCCGGCAAGGAAGATTTGTTTTGGGGGTGCCAGAGAGATATACCTGCTGGAGTGCGTGCTACAGGTGGGTGCTGCTTATGGTGACAGCGAGCTGAGATAAGGGGGGATTTACCTAGCAGGGTTTGTAGATGACCTGGAGCCAGTGGGTTTGGGACGAGTATGAAGGCGAGGGCCAGCCTACGAGAGCGTACAGGTCGAGTGGTGGGTAGTATATGGGGCTTTGGTGACAAAACGGATGGCACTGTGATAGACTGCATCCAATTTATTGAGTAGGGTATTGGAGGCTATTTTGTATGACATCGCTGAAGTCGAGGATCGGTAGGATGGTCAGTTTTACGAGGGTATGTTTGGGCAGCAGATGGTGAAGGTTGCTTTGTTGAGAATAGGAGCCAATTCTAGATTTAACTTTGGATTGGAGATGTTTGATGTGAGTCTGGAAGGAAGTTTACAGTCTAACCAGACACCTAGGTATTTTGAGTTGTCCAATATTCTAAGTCAGAACCGTCCAGAGTAGTGATGTTGAGACGGGCAGGCAAGGTGCAGGCAGTGATCGGTTGAAGAGCATGCATTATATTTTACTTGTATTAAAAGCAATTGGAGGCCACGAAGGAGAGTTGTATGGCATTGAAGGCTCGTCTGTAGGGTTGTTAACAGTGTCCAAAGAAGGGCCAGAAGTATACAGAATGGTGTCGTCTGCGTAGAGGTGATCAGAGAATCACCAGCAGCAAGAGGACATCATTGATGTAACAGAGAAGAGAGTCAGTCAAGAGATTGAACCCTGTGCACCCCATAGAGATGCCAGAGGCCCGACAACAGGCCCTTCGATTTGATACAATGAACTCTATCAGAGAAGTAATGGTGAACCAGCGAGGCAATCATTTGAGAAACCAAGGCTATCGAGGACAGGAAAACTGGTCACCACCGATAAATCACATAAGTTGAGAATTTCAATAAGCATTTTTTCTATGGCTGTGGTGGTGCACATGTAGCTATAACTGTGTTTTGAGAAATGTCATATCTAATATTGTACGAGGTTTCATTGTCTGCTTATATGCCCCCTTTATTTATCTACGGTTCTGACTTGGTGTACAGGAAAATACTGTAAGAGTAGCCCATGTTCTGCATTCTGGCTGTACACTTCAAAATTGCTGAACATGTTACACCCTGAAAAAGGGTAGAAGATCACGATAGTGATACGGAATGTTTTACTCATTGAACGTTTAGTGCAATCATTGTACATAAATATACACATTTTACAGAACAACAGATCTACAGAACGATAGGTTTTTGTAGGGTACAAGGCTTATTCAAATCATAACAGTATACACTGTACATCACTGAAACAAATACTGTTTTCAATATAACTGTCAAGCAAAGCTTTAACTAGTAAACCATAACACAATTCATCAACAGGAACAAAGTGTTTGAAAACAACCACACAAATAACGCGGCAAAACATCTTACCAACAGGCGCACATTCATCTCACAATCGACATAAAATGGCAGCTACGTAGCAGTACCTAGCAGTACGAAGCTAGCTGCAACCGAGCCAGGCTCACATTACTCTCTGCAAACCCAACCAACTTCCTCAAAATGTTACTAAACAAACCTTAAACACTCTTACATGTTATCAAGTTATTAAATTTAAATTACTCTTTTTAATTCATAATAATTAGACCTGAAAAAGGGTAGAAAGAATCACGATAGTGATACGGAATGTTTACTCATTGAACGTTTAGTGCAATGAGAAAAAGACCGCGAATTTCTCCGTGAACTTGAGTGGAGACCAGAGCAATCGATCTCAGGCTCATAGATTAAGAGCATTTAGTAGATCACAGATTAACACTTTTATCCACGACAACATAAAGGAATCAACATAACGTTACACATTCTCTCACAATCGTCACCTTTGTATGCTTGACGGATTTTAACAGAATTATATAATGTTATCAATCTATCAACTAATACTGAATGCATGATCTTCTAACCTTAGATGTTTTAAGATCCTCACATACTATGAATTTACTAATACTTTTTAATGTATAACAGGCTATTAGATTTTCTTTAACCTGTCACAAACACATAGTTATATTGACTACATCCGTCGTCTGTCGCTCATTAATGTCTTAATCGAAATTACGGAATGCTCTTATCCGCTCATCGTTCCTTTATGCATAGTTTTGTACAGCTCAATTGTCAGTAGAAACCGAAATGTGTTTAAAGAAAGTCAGCCATATCAGGTTTTTTTGAAAAAGCCAGTAAATGAGGCTAAGTGAAATGTTGTCGCTGCCAGACAAGGCTCCACTGATAGCCAGGTGTAGCGGTGGTAAGGATTCACTCCATGGTGCTGAAAAGAAAGCTCTGCTGTTGGGACAGCTTTCTGTAGGCCCTAACAGTTTGTGGGCACTGCTTGACACCGTTATAGTACAATTAATGTATTGTTTAGTGTTGTGTAGTGAGGTGTCTTTGCTGGCATGCGTCTAAAACATTTCTGGGGAGATTGCCCCACCAAGATTAGACATGCTAAAATCGCCGCTGGTTGAGAGGGATGAGGCAAATAAGTCTGGCTGCACAACCGATTGGCAAAACGTACTGCAAATTGAGAAATCATGTGACTAAACGGAATAAAAAGAAGAAGAAAATACACCATGAAACAAAGACAAATTATATGAAGAATGATAGAAAAAACCTTCAATTACATTTAGGGAAAAAGGCAAACTCGGGTCCATCATCCATTGAATCAGATGGCTCATTCATTACAAAACCCACTGATATTGCCAACTAGTTTAATGATTTTTTTCATTGGCAATATAAGCAAACTTAGGCATGACATGCCAGCAACGAACGCTGACATTTTGAATTCTGTGAAGTGAGTGAGGAAGAGGTGAAAAAATGATTGTTGTCTATCAACAATGACAAGCCACCAGGGTCTGACAACTTGGATGGAACATTACTGAGGATRATAGCGGACGATATTGCCCCTCCTATTTGCCATATCTTCAATCTAAGCCTACTAGAATGTGTGTGCCCTCAGGCCTGGAGGGAAGCAAAAGTAATTCCGCTACCCAAGAAAGACCCCTTTACTGGCTCAAATAGCTGACCAATCAGCCTGTTACCAGCCCTTAGTAAACTTCTGTAAAAAAATTGTGTTTGACCAGATACAATGCTATTTCACAGTAATCAAATTGACAACAGACATTCAGCACGCTTATAGGGAAGGACATTCAACAAGCACAGCACTTACACAAATGACTGATGATTGGCTGAGAGAAATTGATGCTAAAAAGATTGTGGGGGCTGTGTTGTTAGACTTCACTGTGGCTTTTGACATTATTGATCATAGTCTGCTGCTGGAAAAACGTAGGTGTTATGGCTTTACACCCCCTGCTATATTGTGGATAAAGAGTTACC
>NC_036870.1:30671676-30680862 GCF_002910315.2 Salvelinus sp. IW2-2015
CTGTCTAACAAGAACACAGAGGGTTTTCTCTTAATGGAAGCCTCTCCAACATAATCCAGGTCGAATCAGAATTCCCCAGGGCAGCTGTTTCGGCCCCTACTTGAGTAAGGCCAGTTGTGTCTATGTATGCAGATGACCAACACTATACACGTCAGCTACTACAGTGCACTATCAACAAGGCAGGTCCTACAGGCCCTAGTTTAGTCACACCTGGTCTACTGTTCAGTCGTGTGGTCAGGTGACACAAAGAGGGACTTAGGAAAATAGCAATTGGCTCAGAACAGGGCAGCACGGCTGGCCATTAATTAAATGTACATTAATGATATTCATGTTAGTCTCTCCTGGCTCAAAATGGAGGAGAGATTGACTTCATCACTACTTGTATTTGTGAGAGGTATTGACATGTTAAAAGCACTGTCTGTTTAAACTAGTAGTAAACAGCTCGCACATCCATGCGTATCCCACAAGACATGCCACCAGAGGTCTCTTCACAGTCCCCAACTCCAGAACAGACTATGGGAGATGCACAGTACTACATAGACTACATAGACTACATAGTACTACATTCCACATCAGGTAATTGATGCATGGAGTATAATCAGATTTTTTTTTTGCCTGGTTCACATACAGCTGATGTGTGCATTGAAGTCCACAAGCAAAGGGACAAGGTGAGAGGAGCAGAGCACATAGATGCGAGAAGGAATACAACGTGGCTGCTATGAAAGTTATCTGAGCTTATGCGTGATTAGGGGTGTATTCATTCCACCGATTCTGTTGAAAAACATTTCATAAACGGAAGCAAACGGAACAGAACGGGGGATAAACATACCTGAATTTTTCCAACAGAAACTCTCTTTTGCAACTGTTGGACTAAGGATTACATCCTATATCAGCTAGATGCAGGCAAGAGTGTGCAAGGCAGAATTGAATATCACTGTCTGTCACCTCAAATTTTTTCTCTCGACCTGTGTGCACCTACATTTGTAAACTTTCATTCATAGGCTAGGTTGTAGCAACCTCATGATGGGTACGGGGAAAATTAGAGTATTATGTAGTAGTCTAAACGTATTGTTGTTACATTGAACTGGGTGAATGGAATATGAATGACAGTCATCCAATATGCTGTAAGAGAAATAAGGCCCTGGTGTTGACAAACCACCCCTGCTGGATTCTCTGCCTCTGACCCGATTACGGGGGCTGAGTCACTGGCTTGCTCGCGCTCTTCCATCCTTCCTGTCCTTGGGCTCGTGCGGTGTGGGGAGGGATCTTTGTGGGCTATGCTCGGGCCTTGTCTCAGGGTTGTAAGTTAGTGGCCTGTTGCTATCCCTTTAGTGGTGTGAGGGCTGTGCTTTGCCAAAGTGGGTGGGGTTATATCCTGCCCCGTCTCAGTCTCCAGTATCTATGCTGCAATACTCTATGTGCCGGGGGGGCTAGGGTCAGTCTGTTATATCTGGTGTAATTCTCTGTGTGATCTTAGATAGGCTTCCCTCTAATTTCCCATCTCTCTTTCTCTCTCCCCTCCTGAAAGACCTGAGCCCTAGGACCATGCCTCAGGACTACCTGGCCTACGACTCCTTGCTGTCTCCATCCCACCTGGTTAGTCCCCTGTCTCAGTCCACCTGGTTCTCAGTCCACCTGGTCCCTAGTCCACCTGGTCCCCTAGTCCACCTGGTCCCTAGTCCCCTGGTCCTAGTCCCCTGGTCCCCAGTCCACCTGGCCCCAGTCACCTGGTCTCAGTCCACCTGGTCCCTAGTTCACCTGGTTCAGTCCACCTGTCCCAGTCCCCTGGTCCCGTCCACCTGGTCCTAGTCCACCTGATCCCTAGTCCACTGGTCCTAGTCTGGTCCCAGTCACTGGTCGTGCTGCTGACCCAGTTTCTGCTGTTCTACCTGCGGCAAGGAACCCTGACCTGTTCAACCCCCCCCCCCCCCACATCTTGCACCCTCTTACAACCACTGTGATTATTACTTGATGTCTGCTGGTCTTCTATGAACGTTTGAACATCTTGAAGAACGATCTGGTCTTAATTGCCTTTGTACTCTTATAATCTCACCCGACACAGCCAGAAGAAGGACTGGTCACCCTCATAGCCTGGTTCCTCTCTAGGTTTCTCCTAGGTTCCTGCCTTTCTAGGGGAGTTTTTCCTAGCCACCGTGCCTCTACATATGCTGCATTGCTTCCTCTCTGGCGTTTTAGGCTCGGTTTCTGTACAACTACTGTTGTAAATAGTACTCTATAAATACATGAATTTAATGATTTATTGGTATATCAAATCAATGATGATGCAGATAGATAATAATAAATAAAAAAATAATACTCAATGAGTAATAACAATTAACAGGGCAGACACTACAGTAATACATTAATTACAGTAATGAAATAGTGAGAAAGACAACGATAGCTCTGGTTGGTCATTCCACTGGCTGTCCCTAGGGGTGTGGCAGGAAGCTACATATTTTGTAGCTAATCAAATCAAATGTTATTTGTCACATGCTTCAAAAACAACCGGCCTAGACTAACAGTGAAATACGCACAGTACTTACGTACTTACGACTGCCCCGGTAGAGCTCCTGACAGGCGTCACTATGGTGTTTGGAACCTCTACAGCGTGCTGATAATAAACAACTATTAATCTAAGACTGACTTTCAGTGTCCCTGTGTAAGAATTTCCATGACAATTTGGTGTCGACGAACAGGATGATTGATTCTGCTTGCGGAGCTTTCCAGTGGGGATCTGCGAGGAAAACCGGTGGCGCATTTTACGAAGCGTGAGGGAAATTCCCGTCTGACCAAACGAGGGCAAGGACCCGTCCAGACCAGACCCTTAATGTGAGCTTCCCAGGAGAAGACACATCATCCGCGAACAATTGAGGGACGGCAACTGATTTCAGTAAGTTGATTTAAATGAATCTTTATAAAAAATAAATGATATAAAATAAAAGCGAGTAATGCATTGAAAGGTACCCATAGTCTTATAGAGAGAAGGCTATTCACTAGTTTTATGAAGACTAGAGCGAGGGTGTAACGGTACCATGGAAAGCCCGACTGACAGCTGTCTGTAGGCATTCATAAGAAATGTCTACGTGGTCTGCTGCCACTACAAATAACACAAGGTGTTTTTGAATATTTGGTGTATTATATACAGTGGGGAGAACAAGTATTTGATACACTGCCGATTTTGCAGGTTTTTCTACTTACAAAGCATGTAGAGGTCTGTAATTTTTTTTGTCATAGGTACACTTCAACTGTGAGAGACGGAATCTAAAACAAAAATCCAGAAAATCACATTGTAAGATTTTTAAGTAATTTATTTGCGTTTTATTGCATGACATAAGTATTTGATCACCTACCAACCAGTAAGAATTCCGGCTTTCACAGACCTGTTAGTTTTTCTTTAATTAAGAAGCCCTCCTGTTTCTCCACTCATTACCTGTATTAACTGCACCTGTTTGAAACTCGTTACCTGTATAAAAGACACCTGTCCACACACTCACCATCAAACAGACTCCAACCTCTCCACAATGGCAAGACCAGAGAGCTGTGTAAGGACATCAGGGATAAAATTGTAGACCTGCACAAGGCTGGGATGGGCTACAGGACAATAGGCAAGCAGCTTGGTGAGAAGGCAACAACTGTTGGCGCAATTTATTAGAAAATGGAAGAGTTCAAGATGACGGTCAATCACCCTCGGTCTGGGGCTCCATGCAAAATCTCACCTCGTGGGGCATCAATGATCATGAGGAAGGTGAGGGATCAGCCCAGAACTAACACAGCAGGACCTGGTCAATGACCTGAAGAGAGCTGGGACCACAGTCTCAAAGAAACCATTAGTAACACACTACGCGTCATGGATTAAAATCCTGCAGCGCACGCAAGATCCTCCTGCTCAAGCCAGCGCATGTCCAGGCCCGTCTGAAGTTTGCCAATGACCATCTGGGATGATCCAGAGGAGGAAATGGAGAAGGTCATGTGGTCTGATGAGACAAAAATAGAGCTTTTTGGTCTAAACTCCACTCGCCGTGTTTGAAGGAAAGAAGAAGGATGAGTACAACCCCAAGAACACCATCCCAACCGTGAAGCATGGAGGTGGAAACATCATTCTTTGGGGATGCTTTTCTGCAAAGGGGACAGGACGACTGCACCGTATTGAGGGGAGGATGGATGGGGCCATGTATCGCGAGATCTTGGCAACAACCTCCTTCTCTCAGTAAGAGCATTGAGATGGGTCATGGCTGGGTCTTCCAGCATGATAACGACCCGAAACACACAGCCAGGCGCACTAAGGAGTGCTCTGTAAGAAGCATCTCAAGGTCCTGGAGTGGCCTAGCCAGTCTCCAGACCTGAACCCAATAGAAATCTTTGGAGGGAGCTGAAAAGTCCGTACTGCCCAGCGACAGCCCCGAAACCTGAAGGATCTGGAGAAGGTCTGTATGGAGGAGTGGGCCAAAATCCCTGCTTGCAGTGTGTGCAAACCTGGTCAAGAACTCACAGGAAAACATATGATCTCTGTAATTGCAAACAAAGGTTTTCTTACCAAATATTAAGTTCTGCTCTTCTGATGTATCAAATACTTATGTCATGCAATAAATGCAAATTAATTACTTAAAATCATACAATGTGAGTTTCTGGATTTTGTTGTTTTAGTTCCGTCTCTCACAGTTGAGTGTACCTATGAAAAAATTACAGACCTCTACATGCTTTGTAAGTAGGAACCTGCAAAATCGCAGTGTATAATACTTGTTCTCCCACTGTATGTATAGGAGATACATATGGTGCATAGCAAGTAACGGCAAGAGTACTCGTTGAAGATGCACATGGGTAAAAGGGAGATTACCAAGTGTGTTTGAGAATAGTCCTAAATGGATGTGAAGTGTGTGATTGTGAGATATGAACATATTAAGCTGATTTGAAATTGACTGACTGAATTTGGATAATAAAAATGGATTGAAATTATTACTGTCAAGATTGGTAATTTGGAATTTGGATAATAAGAATTAGGATAAGTTGATTGGATATAAGATAAGATTAAGCTGATTGGAATAATAAATTTATTGATGAAATGTAGCTATTAGCTGATTTTAATTTGGATAAACAAGATTTGAAATATGAATAATAAGCTGATTGAAAATGGGACAATAAGAGATGTAAATGTTGCTATAAATTATTGAGTGAATGAGAACTGTCAGGGACGAGCTCACGTGAGGTGAATAATACCTCAACCAGTTCTGAGTGAGATGAGTTTTTTTGATCTGTAACATTATCTAGGTTCTTTTATCAGGGTTCTGTGACTCTAGGTTCTGTTATCTAGTGTTCTTTTATCCAGGGTTCTGCTGATCTAGGGTCTTGTTATCTAGTGTTCTTTTATCCAGGGTTCTGTGATCTAGGGTTCTGTTATCTAGGGCTCTTTTATCCAGTTCTGTGATCTAGTGTTCTTTTATCCAGGGTTCTGCTGATCTAGGGTTCTGTTATCTAGGGTTCTTTTATCCAGGGTCGGTGATCTAGGGTTCTGTTATCTAGGGTTCTTTTATCCAGGGTCTGGTTATCTAGGGATCTTTTATCCAGGCTTATGTTATCTAGGGTTCTATTATCTAGGGTTCTGTTATCTAGGGTTCTGCCACCACTGCCCGTTGGATCTGCAGGTAGAGGATAACATGTCTCAGAGATAACATGTCTCAGAGAATAACATGTCTCAGAGGATAACATGCTCAGAGGATAACATGTCTCAGAGGATAACATGTCTCAGAGGATAACGTTTCTCGTTAGTAACGAGGTTAACATGATAACATGTTTCATTAGAGATAACATGATAACGTGTTTCATTAGAGAAACATGATAACGTGTTTCATTGGAGATACCATGATATTCTTTTTGTGATGAGGGATACATGTCTCTGCGGGATACATTACTTATATACATGAGGATAACATGACTCATCAGTGGAGTTTGATAGTAACATCATATTGAGTATAATGGGTCACCAGAGGCTAAAGTAACATGATATTGAGTTAATGGATTCCCAGAGGTAAAGTAATATGATATTGAGTATAATGGTCACCAGAGGTAAAGTAACGTCATATTGAGTATAATGGGTACCAGAGGTAAAGTAACATGATTTGAGTATAATGGGTCACCAGAGGTAAAGTAACATGATATTGAGTATAATGGTACCAGAGGTAAAGTAACATGATATTGGTATATGGGTCACCAGAGGTAAAGTAACATCATATGAAGTATATGGTCACCAGAGGTAAATAACATCATACTGAGTATAATGGGTTACCAGAAGAAGTAACATCATATTGAGTATAATGGGTCACCAGAGGTAACAGTTTCACTGTTGCTGAGAATAATTCCCAACCAGAGTGAACGCCGGCAACTTTGGTTGGAATCCCGTTTGGGAAGTTGGGGATCACAAATTGCCAAATGTGTTTTTTTTTTTCTTAGTTTGTCTAAATTGGTTATTTAACATGCGGTGTATGTGTGTGTATTTTTGACAATTCCTCCTGTTAATAACGAGTTAACCTTTACTTCTTTATTGACTATTGATAATAGTATTACTATACTAATTGATTGTACAACCCAGAATGAAGGGTTTGAAATGATAAAGTGTCTGTTTTTTTCTGTGCTGATTTTCCTTTAGGAGTATAGAATATTTAATATAAAAGCTAAATCTAAATGCTTACATAAAAATGTAACAATTATTATCACGCAAGTGATAGAGGATGGAATGTGATGGACATTTTTATGTTTTGAGCTTTCTATAAACCAATTTCTGTGTTCATGCCAGTGACTGACTGAACGAATCCTCACTTTCAGTATGTTCGATTTGGCAGTACGCCCAGAACCTTGTTTGGAGAACAAAAGATATCTCAGTTTTAAGGTCTCAGCTTAGAGAGAAGAAGCCTCGTGAGGTATTGTCTGTCACATGTTATGACCAGTATTGGTCTGTCACATGCAAGACCCAGTATTAGTCGTTCACATGAATGAACAAACGTTAATGATGAATTAATTATGAATGAATAAGCTAAATTGTGCAAATATAACTTGTATATAAGGGAGCTAAACGGGACTGCCCTGGTAGAGATCCATTACAGACAGTTTACTATGGAGCATTCAAGTTTGTTGGAAACTCCACGACAAACCCTTTCCACAGAGGGTTCTACTGAAACCAAAAAGGGTGCTCCTATGGGACAGGCAAAGAACCCTTTTGGAACCATTTTCGCTAAGCGTGTAGCCTAGCTTAGCGGTTGCTCTCCTAAATGTAGTGAAAGACCAAGAAATAGCGACTGTTCTCTCTCCTTGTTTTCAAGTGTTCTCTCTCACTTGTTGAGGTTGCTGACAGAGTTTTGCAGTTTTTCTCCTCTTAAGTCCTGTTGGCCTGCTGGTTAGCTGGTTGCTGGCTAGCTGGTAACCTGGTTAGCTGTAGCTGGTTACCTGGCTAGCTGGCTAGCTGGTTACCTGGCTGGCTGGTTAGCTGGTTACCTGGCTAGCTGGCTAGCTGGTTACCTGGCTAGCTGGTTCAGCTGGTTAGCTGGCTAGCTGGTACTAGCTGGTTACTGGTGCTGGTTAGTGCTAGTGGTTACCTGGCTAGCTGGTTAGCTGGTTACGCTGGCTGCTGTTACCTGGCTAGCTGGTTAGCTGGTTACTGGCTAGCTGGTTACTGGCTAGCTTGTGTGTACTGGCCTAGCTGGTTAGGTGCTACTGGCTAGCTGGTACCTGGTTAGCTTCGGTTGACCTGGCTAGCTGGTAGCTGGTTAGCTGGCTAGCTGGTTAGCTGGTTAGCTGGCTAGCTGGAACCTGGTAGCTTGGTACCTGGCTAGCTGGTTAGCTGGTTAGCTGCTTACCTGGCTAGCTGGTTAGCTGGTTACCTGGCTAGCTGGTTACCGTCGGCTAGCTGGTTAGCTGGTTCACTGGCTAGCTTGGTTACCTGGCTAGCTGGTTAGGTGGCTAGCTGGCTAGCTGGTTAGGTGGCTAGTTTGTAGAGGTTTATCTCCTATTGGGCTTTTTGTGAAGTTTTGAATGTTAATCTCTCAAAAAAATATTTCAGGAGCTATGCTGCTGATCATGGTCTCTATCTCTCTCTCTGTCTCGCTGTCTTTCTCTTTCTCTCTCTTTCTCTCTCTGGTCTCTCTCATCTCTCTCTCTCTCCTCTCTCTCTCTCTGTCTCTCAATCAATTTACTTTATTGAACATGGCAAGTTAAATTACTTTACATTGTCATGGTGTACATATACAAAAATGGTGGACCAACAGCAATAATAATAGTAGTAGTGGATAATAGAGGAAAGCAATAGTAGTAGAGCAGTCACAATCTGACTGAGAAGCAACATGACATGGTATGAAAGCCAAAACAAAACTAAAATGGGAAATATTATTGACATTACATTGCCCTTTTCAATGGCTGTCCCTCAGGTTGTGCAAGGGAGACACATATTTGGCTGCCAAAACACATTTAGGCTTTTCACCCAATATTATATTAGTTTTTTTCTCTTATCTTATAGTTTCAAATTCTTTGTATTGAATTATAATTTTGGGAAAGAAAATATTCTCTTAGGTCGGAGTATTTGTCACAGTGTAGTAGGAATGCGTCTGTCTCTACCTCTCCCCTGCAGCAGAGTGAGCACAGCCTGTCCTCTCTGGGCAGGCAGCGTTTGTCTGTGACGACCGTTCTATAGCCAGACTGTCCTCTCTGGGGCAGCAGGCTTGTTGTGACGACCGTCTCTATAGCCAGACTGTCCTCTCTGGGCAGCCAGGCTTGTCTGTGACGACCGGTCTCTATAGCCAGACTGTCCTCTCTGGGCAGCCAGGTTTGTCTGTGACGACCGGTCTCTATAAGCCAGACTGTCCTCTCTGGGCAGCCAGGTTTGTCTGTGACGACCGGTTCTATAGCCAGACTGTCTCTCTGGGCAGCCAGGCTTGTCTGTGACGACCGGTCTCTATTAGCCAGACTGTCCTCTCTGGGCAGCCAGGTTTGTCTGTGACCGACCGTCTCTATAGCCAGACTGTCCTCTCTGGGCAGCCAGGTTTGTCTGTGACGACCGGTTCTCTATAACCAGACTGTCCTCTCTGGGCAGCCAGGTTTGTCTGTGACGACCGGTCTCTATAGCCAGACTGTCCTCTCTGGGCAGCCAGGTTTGTCTGTGACGACGGACTCTATAGCCAGACTGTGCTCACTGGCTCTGTACGC
>NC_036870.1:30680887-30700165 GCF_002910315.2 Salvelinus sp. IW2-2015
TGTTTCATCCAAATGCGAAATGTTGCCCCCTATTCCCTAGAGAAGTTAATTAAAGCCGAATACACACATGCGTCTGCTTTTTGTTTCTGTAACGGCAGCTCAAATGCAGGTGTTTCAGGCCTAGCTCAGCCTGCTTTCTGGGTGCGGGCAAGCCAGCAGAATATAGGAGCATTTGCCGCCCGTTGATTGCGCTCAGTGTTCTGCTCCTTCATGGGCACACTACGTCGATCGCCAAGTTGATGCCGCTTACTAAGGTAGACATTCCAAAGTTTCATCCCTTAGAGTTATATTACAAGTTGCCTTCCAATAAGGCTCAAGGTCATTTGGCCCAGATTAAAATGACGTCAATCACGTATTATATGACTACAGCAGCCTTTGATTGAGACGTGATCATGTCAACATCTTACTTTCAAGATATGTAGCTAGCAGTCATCATATGGAATCAAGCGCACAATCTACCGACAAATCGCTTTTTGTCTTCCTTGTCATATGACGAGAAATGTTAATGAACGAGAAATTAGAGCATGAAAGTCTTGGTGCCTCATCGGCCCTTGGCATAAAGCGAGTTGGCCAAATTGCAAATTCAAACAATGAGTGCGTTTGGAAGAATCAGTGCCTAAGGCAAGCCAGTGCAGCCACCAGTAGCCTGCTATTCAGTGGAGTGGTTGTGTTTTCCTTATTCAGTGCCCACCATAAATCCAGAGAAACGCCAGACTTGAGGATAAGAACCGTCTGGTCCAACTTCATGTTTTAAGTGAGCCACAAGCCAAGGCTGAGTCCAAAAATGTCTTGTATGCCTGCTGCCATAATTGATGCTAATAATGCCAGGCGAGATATGTATACTGCTAGCGTAAGATGAGTATTAACCACTCTAAGTGTATGTTGAATGCGGTAGATATCCACCGTAAGTGTGCTAGACGTCAGCGATATGTGCGTCTCCTCACCCCATAATTAATTTGCGGGATCTATTTCATAAGCTCATTCTCTCTCTGCCTAATGTTTTTTTTTTTGCTTACTGCGGCTTTTTTTATGTTTTCGGTGTGTGGTTCATCTTTATCATGTTAACCAGGGCCTGAGCAAGGGCGTCAGAAAGAGAAATGTTCGTCATTACAATTGCGATGAGCATGGCCTAGATCGTTAGATGAGCAAAGTCAGTCGCTCGCCGTGACAGTCTACGAACACAGTATATTCTCTGGCAATAAAATCAAACATACATCAATAATACAGCTAGAAAAATATAGCTATGTTATACAATGTACAATAGGTGAGGTAAAGGTAAAGGCAAAAAAAAAGTCCCATAGGTGCCACCGACAGCTGAGGTGTATGTACCACATACTACCACATATTCCAAGTAAAACACTGCGAATGTAGTGTGCAGTGGCAAGAACGTGCAAAGTAGCAAATAGAAATAATGGGCCGTGCCAAAGGAGCAAATAATAAATACAGTAGGGGCGAGAGGCTAGTTGTTTGGCCTTCAAGGTATATAGATGGGCCTATGTACAGGCATGCAGCGTATCTATGAGCTGCTCTGTCGATAGAGGGAGATAAGTGTGGTCCAGCTTTCAGAGATTTTTGCTAGTTATTCCAGTCATTGGCGGGGGGTCTGGGGGGGGGGCGCAGCAGGAGAACTCCGCTAAGCGAGTGAAGCTCCATGAGCTCGGTGAAGAGGAGATGTGGTGGTCGGTTGGGGGACTGCGAGAGCCCAAGTAGTAGTCAGTGGCTCGTCTATACTGGATGGAGCGCGTGCTACAGCGTCTCTTATGGTACAGCGAATAGGAAATTAAAAGGGGGGGACCAGTTTACCTAGCAGCGGTTTGTAGAATGACCTGAGCCAGATGGCGTGTGGCGTTTCTCTGGGGCGATCGAATGCTCTGTCAGTATATGCGGGAGCGGTCCAGTGCTCCATCAACACGAGAGTCGCTACGAGCGTCGCGGCGGCTCCAGAGATCGCTAGTGTGGGCTAGTATATGGCCTTTGCGCTACAAAACGGATGGCCACTGTGATAGACTGCATCCAATTTATTGAGTAGGGTATGTGCAGGTATTTTGTAAATGACATCGGCCGAAGTCGAGGATCTTTGTATATTGGATGGTCGTTTACAAGGCGATCACGCCTGAGTTTGGCTCTGTCACTTAGTCATGAGAGATGAAGGATGCATCTTGCTTTCAAAATAGAAGCCCTCATTCTTGTAGACTTAACTTGGATTGCGAGCTCTGTTGAATGTGAGCTCCGTGTGGGAGAGTTTACTAATATATATATATAAGCATCCAACCAGACACCTTATGGTATTTGATTAGTCTGTTGTCCACATATTCTAATGCAGACACCGTTTCCTAGAGTAGTGATGTTGGACGGGCGCGCAGGTGCCAGCCAGTGATCGGTTAAAGCATGCATTGAGCTTTACTTGTATTAGAGCCAACTTGCGAGGTCACGCGAAGGGAGAGTTGTATGGCATTGAAGGCTCGTTGGCAGGGTTGTAACACAGTGTTCCAAAGAAGGGCTCAGAATTATAACAGAATGCGATCGTACTGCCGTAGAGCGTGGCATCAGAGAGCTCACCTAGCAGCGAAGAGCGACATCGAGTGATGAAGCCGGGATACTCAGGGACGCTCAAAGGAGGCTCGCGCCCTCATACTAAGAATTGTAATGTGCTCGCATGGTACCACTTACTACGAGAGCTCGCCAGCTTATGGAGCGATCCTACAGCCCTCGCTAGCACGCTTCTTACGATTTGATCTCGCGAGAAGGTTCTTATCAGCAGAAGTAATTGGTGGAACCAGGGCGAGGCCAATCATTTTTTTAAGAAACCGAAGGCCTATCGAGGACAGGAAACACTGTCAAAACCTCGGCCCCCCTCTCCCCCGTCCGAAAATCAATAATAGTTGAGAATCTTCAATAAGCATTTTCTACGGCCCTGCTGGTGGCACATGCTAGGACCTCCGTCGCGCTCCCCTCTCTCCGTAAGGCGGTTTTGTGAGTAGAATGCTCACATTTCTGTTTAAATTTCACTACGGTTCAGTTTCATTGGCTTATATGCCGCCCCGTTCGTGATGGATGATGTCGGCGCTATGCTAACGTCTCGGTTCGCGACTTGGGTACACGGGTACGGTGTCTGAGATCTTAACAGGGGGCGAACCTACTACTGTGAGACAGCCCATGGTTCTATTCTGCCGTGTACACTTCAAAAGCTGGCTGAACAACATGTTATATGACTACATCCGTCTGCGCTCATTAAGGTCTTAATCGAATGATTACGCGAATGCCTCTGTATCGCCTCACATTCGTCTCTCTATGCCATAGTTTGCTCACAGCCTCAATTCTCGCAGTAGAACCGCAATTCGTTTTAAAGAAAGTCACGCATATCAGCTGCCTTTTTGAAAAGGCAGAATGTTTTAAGGCTGAATGAACTGTGTCGCTGCCAGACAGCTCACTTGATAGCCGAGGTAGCGGGTAAGATTCACTCCATGGTGCTGCAAAGCAAAAGCTCTCCTGTGGGAAGCCCTTTTCTGTAGGCCCTAAACAGTTTTTTTTTTTTTTTTTTTTTGTTTTTTTATTGTTGTTTTTTTTTTTTTTTTTTTTGTTGTTTTTTTTTTTTTTTTTTTTTTGTTTGGTTTTTTTTTTTTTTTTTTTTCTGGGCCACTGCCTTGAACACCCCATTTAGCCCTACAATTGAATGTATTGTTTAGTGTTGTGTAGTGGCGGTCTTTGCTGCCGATGCGTACTAAAACATTTCTGGGGAGATTGCCACCCACCAAGATTAGCACATGCTAAAATCCGCCGCCTGCGTGAGAGGGATGAGGCAAATAAGTCTGGCCTGCCACAAGATCTCTGTGGCCGCCCATTATGCGGCAAAACGTACTGCATCTATATCGCACGAAACAGTGCAAGTAAACGCGGGTCCAAGTACCAGCCCAGAAAGAGAACGGATACAACCAATGGAAACAAAGACAAATTATAATATGAATACGTTAATACACCGACTGAGAGCTGCTTCCATAGTAAAAGCGTGTGAAAACACCACGAAACCGCCTGAAGTTCGCTTTCATATGGAGAGAGAGAGGTGCTACTCCATCATCCAAATATAGTAATCAGAGGACTGGTGCTCTCATTTCAGTGTACCCACCCCAGACTGATATTGCCAACTAGTTTAGATGATTTTTTGCTTTCATTTGGCAATATAAGCCAAACTTAGGCCCAATGACATGCAGCATACGAACGCTGACATTTTTGATTCTGTGAAGTGAGTGAGGAAGAGTGAAAAAATGATTGTGGCTTCAACAATGACAAGCCCCCACCAGGCTGACAACTTGGATGGAACATTACCTGAGCGAGATAGCCGGACGTATTTGCCCCTCCTAGTTGCCCCCATCAGTGTGAACTCTCTAACGATGATTACAGGGAATTGCTTTACTAACTATCGACACGACGCTCTACTAGAATGGGTGGGGTTGCCCCTCAGGCTCTGGGAGGGCAAGCAAAAGAATTCCGCCTAGCCCAGCCAAAGACCCCTGTTACTGGCTCAATTAGCTGACCAATCAGCCCTGGTTACCAGCCCGTTTTAGTAACTTCTGCTAAAAAAATGCTGTTTGACCAGCAACAATTGCCATTTCACAGAATCAAATTTGAACAACAGACCATTCAGCACGCCTTATTTTTTTTAAGCGAAGCCGACATTCAACAAGCACAGCATTACACAAATACCAGAAAAATGATGATTGGCTGAGAGAAATTGATGCTAAAAAGATGCTGGGCGCTCGCTCTCGCTCTCGATCTCTAGACTTCACTGCTGGCTTTTGACATTTATGGAATGCATAGGTTTTGTGCCGGTTCAAGAGATGTGGTATCTTTCAGTACTGGACGTGTGTGACTGCTTGAACCGACGCCTCTCGTCCGCCGACCATGTATGTGAGTGGTGTCGACACAGCTCCGCAACTAGATTTTGCGTAAGTATTTCATTCTTGATTGCCTTCCTGATGTGGTCTCCAGACGATAATCATGTCTCAGCAGCGGAATAAATCTATAAAGATCGCCATGACGACCGATTTAACGGCTAGATTCTCGTTAGTAACCGTATGCCGCTTATTATTTAACTCCTTTATAAGATCCCAATCCTTACTGTGCGTTCACCTGACACTTCAATTGGAGTTACCAATCGACTGAACAGGATAGACCAGGACGCTGAAATTTCGTTAAATTAGATCGATAAGGGAGCCGATGTAGGACACACTGCCCCTGTTCGTCTGTTCGAATTTGAGTGGCTTGTTTTAAGCAAAGGCGGGCGGGGGCGGGTGGAGGGGGGTGTGGGCGGGTGGTGGGAGGCCGTGGTATAGCAAACTAGAGCGATACACTTCATGATGCCTCTCAGTGCAGTCTGGACGTTTGATAGTCTTGAATATATGTCTGTTGCTTAAAGAAAGGCCTTAGAAACTAGGGCCTTGTGGTAGACCTTGCTAATGGGTTACCAGACGTAAGATTGAGCAAGTGTTTGTTAAGAAGGTAGAAACTAGGGCCTGTTACGGACCTGCCTTGCTTGATTAGAGCTTGTTTAAGAAGCGAGAAACTAGAGTGGCCTGCTAGGACCTGCCTTGTTGATAGTGTGCTTAAGAAGGCTAGAAGCAAAGTAACCTTGGCCGTGAGGGACCTGTACTTGAGCTTTGGTTGATAGGGATGTTGATATATTAAAAGCCAGGAAGTTACCACATAGGGCCTGCGTAGGCACCGTTGCCTGTGTTGAATAGTGTGTTTATAGAAGGTAGAAAAAAACCTGGACGCTAGTTTCTACCCTTAGTAACATCATACCATGAGCTTAACTATAATAACAATGGACGTATCTCATACCCAGAGGTGGCAAGCGGTTAACCTACAGGCCCCCTAGTTTCTAGCTCCTTCTTAACAACACTATTCAACAAGGCAGGTCCTTACAGCCCTTAGTTTAGTCACACCTGAGAGTTCTAACATCATACTCGTGTTTCAGTCGCAGTATAATTTGGTGGGTTACGAGTCGCACATCGAAAGGGGGACTTAGTGAAATAGCCCAATTGCCTCAGAACAGGCCAGGCACGGGGGGTAAAATTAACATCATATGGTATAATGGTCACGCAGGAAATTGGCGTGGGAGCTTATAATGGTTTGGTGGCAGGGTGAGAGGGGAGGAGGTGCGGTGGTAGTCTGAGGTGAGTAAGGTGGTCACCGAGGTAAAGTAACATGATATTGGCGTATAATGGATTCCCAGGAGGTAAGTAATATATATTGAGTATTGAATGGGTGACCAGAGGTAAAAGGTGATGGACTCCATATTGAAGTATATAATGGCCGTTACCAGATACATAGGGTAAAATCTCTCTCGTTCTTTTCCATCGCCTCGCTCTCCAGGTTGTTGCTCCATTTCATGTCCCTCTCGCATAAAGTCGTGGAGGATAGTGATACCAGTCATGGATAATTCTCCAGATCATACTCAATATGATGTTATTCTTTACACTCCTCGGTAACCCATTATACTTCAATATGATGTTAAGTCTGTCCTACCTCTTATTTGTGCAGGGTAGTGATCTCCGATCATATCTTAAAAGCACCGATAGTGCAATTATCTAGTCTCTCGGTTTTATCTCATACAAGATAGAAACGCCATATACTACTGCAGCAGTGCTTGATGTTACTTTACCTCACAGGTACCCATGCACATAACTACTCAGCTCTGACTGTTACCAACAAGACATTGTATCACTGTGGTGGACCCAGACTTGATAACTCGACATATTCGACGATTGATCCTCTCACACATAACTGGTCGCTGCACGCCAAATACAGTCACGATGCGCTCGAAGGTATGATGTTACTTTACCTCTGGAAACACCAGTTGAACCTCGTATGAAGGACTTAAGCTTTTACTCAGTAGAAGCCGCATATACGAATGCATGACGACCTCTGAACCCGAACTATAGTAGCATGGTACACAACGCCATAAGAAGGCAAATGAGAGCAGACCCCGCGACTCGTTAGCATCCACTGCAGAGGCAATAATTGATGCACCGAAGACCAGCAATAGATCAGACCATCAGCAATACGCTATTCATTTTACCGTACTTGCCGAGCTATGACGCTGAGCCCAGATTCATCACCTACAAGCCCTGGGAGTGACATGGCTTGTGAGGACCAAATTTGATGAGAACGTATGCCTACAATACGCCAACAGAGTGCACCAGGTGAGAGGACAGCGAAACGAGGAGTCCTGCGACATAAGTGATGGCTGACGCAAGCGAAGACATAATGGGCTCATAACGTGCGAACGCGCGAGACAACGCGCGAGAACAATGCTATGGAACGCAGAAGTAACTGAGCCACCGCGAACAGTTAATGCGAGACATGTGATCCGCACAGTACGAAAGGCGGAACATGACCGCACAAGGCTCGAACATTACGCACATGTATACTCACTAGGGTACGGCGAGACTATCAGCCCTGCCGACCGAATTACTGGAAAAGAACGCCTGTATCATCCAACGCCGATGAGGCAAACGACACAGAAGACACGAGGGCCAGAGAATAGAACCAGACAGACTAAGAACACAATACCTGCATATAAGCGATGATATTCAGTCCCCACCGCACCCAACCGTAATAAGAAAGCATCCCTACGTTTAGACACACACTAGTGATAAATGGACCACCTACATAGGAAAATAATCAAATCGCGTATAATCAGAGCATAGCCTGACAGGCAAGAGCACATTGCGCCGCAAAAGAAACCTTGACCGTATCTCACTGTCCACTGTCACCCAATTCAAGGACTTATTATCTCTAATCGACGACTGATCGGAATGCCCACACAATAAACCAGAACATATCATTGAAAGAATACAACTATATCATTCAGGCGCTAGGTACAACCTGTAGACCTCAAAAGGAATGCCGACTACGGCGCAAAAACATCGAAATAGAACACAGTACATTACTGAATAAACCACGAAAGTCAAAACAAATATAGCTGATAAACAAGCGATATTGATGTACACATTGAACTGGGTGAATTGGAAAATCGCATGTAGATGACAGCTCAGAGTCCAAATGCCTGTAAGAGAAATAAGGCCCTGGTGTTGACTAAACCACCCCTGCTGGATTCGCTGCCTCGACCCGATTACGCGCGGGCTGAAGACGCGCCTGCTCGCCCGCAATCTATCGCCCTTGCCCTAGTCCATTGGGCTTCGCTGCGGGTGGGGGAGCGAGATCTTGGGCGGCCTTAAATGGAGGCGGCGGAGATCGGGCCTTTCTCAGCCGCACGCCACATATGTAAGTAGCTGGCGCCATCGTCTGACACAGTAATCCCTTTACTGCTGGTGTGTCCAACGGTATGTCTCCTCTTCCGTCCCAAACCGTTGGTGATAAAGGGCAGCGTTAGATCCTTGCCCCGTCTACAGTCCCTAGACCCAAGACCAAGCGTCTGAGGTCTGGATGCGCTGCCGCCAAATGCGAAAGCCTACACAAGTCGTATGTGCGCGCAGCAGGGGCTAGCGGGGGCATAAGCAACCGCTCTGACTACAAACAAGAGCACCAAAGAAACAGACACGCAATAGTATCTATAGCGGAAGGTCTAATTCCACCACGAAATGGATGAATACATACTAGAATAATGGATCCCTCTAATATCTACACCAGCTCTAAGCTTTTACTCTCCATCCCACTCGCATGCAAGCCCTGCCAGCCCATAAGGACCATGCCTCAGCAGGAACCTACGCATAGGAAACGAGAAAAGAGAACCTGCGAGGAGAGACCGAAGGTGAAGAACGTAACCCAGTTAGTGTACCCAGGAAACCGACGTAAACTCCCAGAGGGGAAGCCAATGCAGCCAGATTTAACATGGCGCGGTTGGGCTAGGAAAGAACTACCCGCAGAAAAAGGCTCCAGGATATGCCCTTATGGGATAAGTTCAGCACCTTCCCAACGGGAGAGATTCACCTGGTCCCTTGTTCCACTTGCCCGTTCTCAAAGTCCACCTGCGGTCCCTAGTCCACCTGCCCGTCCCTCAGTCCACCTGGCCCCCAGTCTCCACCTGGTCTCCAGCTCCACCTGGTCCCTAGTTACACCTGGTTCCCAGTCCACCTGGTCCCCAGTCCCCTGCGTCCCAGTCCACCTGGTCCTAGTCCACCTGCATCCCTAGTCACTGGTCCCTAGTCCACCTGTCCTGTCCACCTGGTCCCCAGTCCACCTGGTCGTGGTCGTGGCTGAGCTGACCAGTTTCTGCTGTTCTACCTGCGCCCCAAGGAACCCTGACCTGTTCACCCCCCCCACCCCCCCCCCCACATCTTTGCACCCTCTTACAACCACTGTGATTATTACTTGATGTCTGCTGGTCTTCTATGAACGTTTTGAACATCTTGGAAGAACGATCTGGTTCTTAATTGCCTTGTACTCTTATAATCTCCACCCGAACACACCAGAAGAGGAGTGCGTCACCCCTATAGCCTGGCTTCCTGCTCTAGGTTATCTCCTTCCTAGGCTTCCTTGCCCTTCTAGGGCCGGCCGAGTTTTTCCTACGCCACCCGCTGCCTCTACAACTGCTTTGCATTTGCTTTCCTCATCTGGGTTTACGCTCGGCTCGGTTTCTGTACAACTACTGTTGTAAATAGTACTCTATAAATACATGAATTTAATGATTTATTGGTATATCAAATCAATGATGATGCAGATAGATAATAATAAATAAAAAAATAATACTCAATGAGTAATAACAATTAACAGGGCAGACACTACAGTAATACATTAATTACAGTAATGAAATAGTGAGAAAGACAACGATAGCTCTGGTTGCTCATTCCATTGGCTGTCCCTAGGGGTGTGGCAGCAAGCTACATATTTTGTAGCTAATCAAATCAAATGTTATTTTGTCACATGCTTCATAAACAACAGGCCTAGACTAACAGTGAAATACGCACAGTACTTACGGGTACTTGCGTACTGACGACTGCCCCGGTAGAGCTCCTGACAGTTCACTATTGGTGCATCAAATTTGTTTGGAACCTCTACAGCGTGCTAATAATAAACAACTATTAATCTAAGACTGACTTTGAGTGTCCCTGTGTAAGAATTTCCACGACAATTTGGCGTCGACGAACAGGAGGATTGATTCTGCTTGCGGAGCTTTCCAGTGGGGATCTGCGAGGAAAACCGGTGGCGCATTTTACGAAGCGTGAGGGAAATTCCCGTCTGACCAAAAGAGGGCAAGGACCCGTCCAGACCAGACCCTTAATGTGAGCTGCCCAGTAGGAGACACATCATCCGCGAACAATTGAGGGACGGCAACTGATTTCAGTAAGTCAATTTAAATTAATCTTAAAAAAAAAAAAATGATATAAAATAAAAGCGAGTAATGCATTGAAAGGTACCCATAGTTTTATAGAGAGAAGGCTATTCACTCGTTTTATGAAGACTAGAGCGAGGGTGTAACGGTACCATGGAAAGCCCGACTGACAGCTGTCTGTAGGCATTCATAAGAAATGTCTACGTGGTCTGCTGCCACTACAAATAACACAAGGTGTTTTTGAATATGTGGTGTGTTATATATGTATAGGAGATACATATGGTGCATAGCAAGTAACGACAAGAGTATCGTTGAAGATGCACATGGGTAATAAGGGAGATTACCAAGTGTGTTTGAGAATAGTCCTAAGTGGATGTGAAAGTGTGTGATTGTGAGATATGACATATTAAGCTGATTGAAATTTGACTGACTGAAATTTGRATAATAWAAATGGATTGAAATTATTACTGTCAAGATTGGAATTTGGAATTTGGATAATAAGATTARGATTAAGTTGATTGGATAATAAGATTAAGATTAAGCTGATTGGATAAGAAGATTGATTGATTGAAATGTAGCTATTAAGCTGATTTTAATTTGGATAACAAGATTGAAATATGAATAATAAGCTGATTGAAAATGGGACAATAAGAGATGTAAATGTTGCTATAAATTATTGAGTGAATGAGAACTGTCAGGGGACGAGCTCACGTGAGGTGAATAAATACCTCAACCAGTTCTGAGTGAGATGAGTTTTTCTGATCTGTAACATTATCTAGGGTTCTTTTATCCAGGGTTCTGTGATCTAGGGTTCTGTTATCTAGTGTTCTTTTATCCAGGGTTCTGTTATCTAGTGTTCTTTTATCCAGGGTTCTGTGATCTAGGGTTCTGTTATCTAGTGTTCTTTTATCCAGGGTTCTGTGATCTAGGGTTCTGTTATCTAGGGCTCTTTTATCCAGGGTTCTGTATCTAGTGTTCTTTTATCCAGGGTTCTGTGATCTAGGGTTCTGTTATCTAGGGTTCTTTATCCAGGGTTCGGTGATCTAGGGTTCTGTTATCTAGGGTTCTTTTATCCAGGGTCTGTTATCTAGGATCTTTTTATCCAGGCTTCTTCCACTTATCTATCGTCTTATCTAGGGTCTAGGCGTTGTAATACTTAGTTCCCCTCGTCTCGCTAGGTTCTGTTATCTAGCCCGCCCAGTGCGGGGGTTGAGCTGGAATTTAACCACCCGACACCGGCTGGCTATTGTAGTGCGACCCGTTGGGGGGACACCATGCGTAAGGTCTCGTGGGGCATGCCGACTGGGTAAGGCCCGGGCCCTAGAGGAGAGAGACGCACTGGAGGACCAGACGCCGTTGAGCCGGCGTTCATGGCCACCCTGGCTCAATGCCCAAAATAATCCTAGCATGTCTCAGAGCGCTATAACCAAGCATGCTCGCGGTCGGTCAAGGATAGGGAATACATTACAACTGCACCGGCTTCATTGAACACGTACAGGAGGGACACCGTGCGCTCTCTACTGCTAACACGGTGTCCGCCCGTCTACTTCGTAACATGCTCCTCATGAGCTCCACGGTATATGAACCTGGGAAGTGCGATGCGCTAAGGCTCTCACCTACGCTAGCCCTCGGATAACCATGCTACCTCCTAAAGCCCCCCCCCAATAAATTTAGTTTGGGTTGTTAGCTTTAGACAGGGCATTGTGCGCTTTGTCCCATCGCAGTTAGCTGCCTCCTCATATCGCCTCCTCTGGCTTTCACTGCCTCCTAGAACTCTTCCACTCGTAGGTGAGGCAGGATATTCTTCCCAGGTTGTTGCCAAGGTCCTTTCCATCCAAAATCTTCCTCCCGATGGTACATGAATCCTTGTGTTCCTTCTCCTGTTGCCACTGATCACGCTGCTTGATCCTGTCCTTAGGTGGGTTAATTAATTCTGTCCAACTGTTCTCGTATAGTGGAGACAGGGGACCAAGGCGCCAGCGTGGATAGTGATACATCTCTTCACTCCTTTATTAATCGCGTGAAGATTGAAAGAACACGACACGAAACACTTAACAAACTAACAAACAACGAAAGCGCAAACGATCGTGAAGCTAATACAAACTACGTGGCACACACATGTCAACAATCATAGACTTATGTACAATTCCCTCACAGCAGAGACACACTAAGAGCCATATAGGCTACCTGTAATATACATGGCTCAGCCAATCAAGAGGACAAACAATAACCCAGCGTCTCTGATGAGAACAAATCAGGCAACCATATGACTTTCCTAAACAAACTAACGATACCTTCACACCATAAAGCAATAGCCTAGACACATCCACTCAACACAAACCCCAATACACACAAGCCTCAAACACCCCTGTCTCAGAATCTCCATTATATCATCACTAAATCACCCAAAACACACACACACCCATGTCACACCCTGACCTAACTAAAATAATAAAGAAAAAAAAAAATAATGCTAGGCAAGAGCGTGACAACTCTCCTACTCTGAGCGCTTTTGTGGGAATGCTGGGGAAAAAGTTATCAAAACTGCTTCTAAGTATCCACGGACGCCGAAATAAATGTCAATACAAATTAAATGCATTATCAAGTTACTATCATTAGGTCTATCAAGTTTTAGGATACCTTGGTAGGACCTATTTGATCACAGCAGGAGAGAACCATACTGTTTCAAAATTTCAGTTTCACCCCCAAAAAAATGAAAACAGAAGCAACTAATCGCATATCATAGGCCTACTGTAGGTACAGGAGGGCCACAGTAAATAAAGCAGCAGGGTTGAGGAAACTTTGAGAATAGAATTACGATATTCCAAGAAGGTCCAATTGGAAGTGAGTAAAATATTTACTTTCTTCAAATCACTGTAACTTGCAATGTGAAAATAAATAATAGGATTGCTAGCGAAATGTGAAGAAAACATACTAGAGCTATAGGAGGCCGGAAGGAGAATAACATTCTTTTTACAACACGAGCTCCTGGACAGATGGTAATTGTGAAGCCATTTTGAAGGGACCGTGACGACGCGGTTGGGTCATGTGGTGTGAGTGAGTGAGTGAGTGAGTGAGTGAGTGAGTGAGGGTGAGTGTGAAGATGAGTTGAGCTGTAGGTAGTGATCTCAGCTGAAGGGTGAGTGAGTTGAGTGAGTGAGTGTGATTGAGTGAGTGAGTTGAGTGAGTGCCCCTGAGTGAGAGCATTCGGACATATGGGACAGTGGGTGAGAGAGTGCGGTCCAAAAGTCATGATTAGGGTATTGGAGAAAAATCTCCCCCTTGGCGTTGAGACTTACTCTAGTCAACAAATAAATTGGTCTGTCAGACACACAGTGCGAGCATCAACAGTAACAAGGCTACTTGACGCCCCAAAATAACGATTAAACCTAACCGATGATGAGCTCCAACTCCTCCTCCTGCCGCGCATGAAGCGGGAGCTTGTGAGGTGGCGAGCGAGGCGTGGGAGCGTCCCGCCATAACATAGTCTATGCGAGGATGCACTTCACCAGCTACAGGGCAATTTCCCGGTACCCAGCCATGCAATTTCTGTATCAGGTTGCCACTTGTGTGCTGCTATCAGCCCCTGCTTAGCTACTGTGCATTGAATTTCACTAAATATTTTCATAAAGAAACTGATAAAACACACAGGTGCTAAATCAATGGTGACTTACAAAGATCAGGAGGAGCAAGAGCAAGAGCAAGAGGAGGCGTGCGGTGATGTTAGTGTCCACAACTGAAAAAGACACGTATCCGGGAGTCATTGATGAGTTACTTACTTATGTGCACCATGACTGTGAATCACGTGAAAGGGAAGATGAGGGAGGGTGAGCTAGCTAAGTAATAGATGTCATGTTTGTAGCAGAGAGAGTACACCACACCGTCCCAAAAGTTTGGGATGAAACATGTCGTCAGTCACATAGAAATAGAGATGCGCCTTTTTTCCATGAAAACATACATTGAAATTATTGGCAAAACGAATAGGAAATATAGTCAGAACGTTGACAGGTTATAAATAATGCATTTTTTAATCTGAATAAACTAATTATTGTGTCCTCAAAACTTTGTCGTCCTTGTGCGTCAAGAAGATCCTCCATTTGCAGAAAATTACAGCTTGCAATCTTTGGCATTCTAGTTGTCAATTTGGTTGAGGTTAATCTGAAGAGATTTCCCGCCATGCATACCTGAAGCACCTCAATAGTATGGATTGGTCATCTGAGGGTGCGTTTCTTATGTACCATCTACAGGGTCAAGCGTGCTCCCACAACAGCCAATAGGGTTGAGATGCCGGTGACTTGTGTGGGCCAACTCCATTAATAGGATCAGTGATTCTATCCAGCTGACGTGTTCTTCCCTAATAGTTCTGTGCATATCTTGGAGCTGTGCTTATGTAGACGATCAATGTCCTGTGTGTCTACAGCGAGAAGATGCGTTCCAATTAAAGCGCCGTCCACAGGGTATGGCAAGACGTTGCAAAATGGATGTCGATGCCATATTCGTTCATCAAGACTACATCGTATGTGTGCGTGACAAATCTCCCACTGTACCAACCACCAAAAGCACCCCAAGACCATCACATTGCCTCCACCATACTGACAGATGGCGTCAAGCACTCCTCCAGCATCGGTGTTTCATTTTTTTCTGCGTCTCACTTAATGTTTCTTCGTTGTGAAACGGAACACATCAAACTTAGATTAGTCTGTCCATAACACTTGTTTCCTAGAAAGGCAAAACCTAGGGAAGAAACCAGAGAGGGAACCAGGCTATTTCCTAAACCATCCTGTGTTGTCCATCTGAGTGTGAGCTGTGTTCTTTTTGCCCATCTTAATCTTTCTATGTTTATTTGGCCAGTCTGTGGATTATGGCTTTTTTCTTTGCACTCTGCCGCTATAGAAGGCACAAGTAAGCACATGCGGTGCTCAGAGTGCGCCTCTTCACTGTTTGACGGTGAGACTGTTGTTTATGTCGAACATGCTCTCAGCAGCGGATAACGTTTTTTGGTACTAGTTGAATGAAGCTGCCAGTTTGAGACTTGTGAGGCGTCTGTTTCTCAAACTAGACATTCGAATTACTTGTCCTCTTGCCAGTTTGCACCGAGTGCTCCCCACTGCATGTATTTTGTATGCTGGTTAGAGGCCAGTTTCGCAGTTCTTGTGAAGGGAGTAGTACACTCTAGCGTAAGCGTACTGCAGGATCTTCAGTCCTAGGCATAACTAGTGCCTCGCATTGGTGCAATAGCTCTGGTATGAATTTCTCAGAACAAGAATAGACTGATGAGTTTCAGAAGAAATACCAAGATCTTTGTTTCTGGCCCATTTTGAGCCTTGTAATGCGGAACTCAACTAAATGGCTGATGGATATCACAGATTACATCAACTAGGTTCTGAAAGGCCAGTCTTTATTGCTTCTTTTTTAAACAGAACAAACAGTTTTCAGCTGTTCGAACATAATTGCCAAAAGGGTTTAGTCTAATGATGATCAGTTATCCTTTTAAACTGATAAACTTGGTTATCTAACACAAACGTGGCGCCATTGGAACAAAGGTAAATCGGATAGCGTTGCTGGATATGGGCCTCTGTTACACCTTATGTAGATATTCCCTAGATTAACATAATTCCTTGCGTTTCCCGTCAATTAGTCATTTACAACATTAACAATGTCTACACTGGGCCTCCCGAGTGGGGCAGTGGTCTGCTGTGCCTCGCCAGTGCTAGCTGTGCCACTAGAGATTCTGGGGTCGAGTCCGGCTCTGTCGCAGCCGTCCCGCCGGGCAGGCGCCAGCATATATAGGACCCAGCTTCGTCTGGCGTTAGGGTGGAGGGCTTTTGGCCGGCAGGGATATCCTTGTCTCATCGCTTCACTAGCGACTCCTGTTTTGGCAGGCGGGCGCAGTGCACGCTGACACGGTCGCCAGGTGGGTACAGTGGTTTCCTCCGACACTTGGTGCGGCTGGCTTCGGGTGGATTGGGCATTGTGTCATAGAAAGCAGTAGGGCTTGTGGATGTGTGATAGCGTGGTATCGGGGGGATGAGCATGGCTCTCGACCTTCGCCTCTGCCCGAGTCCATACGGGAGTTTTGCAGCGATAGACGAGAATTTAGATTACCTCACGCAAATTGGGGATGAGAGAAAAAAGGGTGAAAAAGAAATACAAAAAATACCTCATACAAGTAGCAGAAACAAGCAGAAAGGTCTGAAATACACTGTTATTCGGACTCAATTTGCATTTCTTTTTTTTTTATTGAATATACAAAGGGACATTTCTATAAGGAATGAGGCCAAATGAACTTATAAGAACGGTAGTGTGTCTTATGAAACAAAAAAATCATATCTCTTAAAAGTTTGTTCAATTATCTATGCCATAGCTAGCAATTGGATTTTTGGGCCAAATAGGCCAAAAATCATATTACCTCTTCCAAGGAGCGTTTATCCAGGGAGTTTGATTGGGATATTTATAAAAGATATTTTAAAAAGTCAACTCTGCATTCAATCTGCCCAGCCTGTCGTAAAGAGTGGCCCGAAGGGTTTGAGCATCACCTTCGATTACAGTGGACTCTCTCGAGCAAGGGCGGAGAGGGTTATTCTCCGCTGCTGGGCCTGCTCACAGGCACCATCGCATCAGCCAAAGACTCTGGAAACTAGTGTTTCTAAAAGTGAATTCCAAAGGGCCTCAATAAGGGGCATTTTTCTTTTCATAATAGGGCCTTATATGCGCAATTTATAGAATAAATACATAAACTGGTGTTAATGCTAATGGCGGGCTTTTATGCCATAGGTGCATTGCCAGCCTAGTGTGTTGCACTGACAGCAATGCGTCACCAAGTTATTTCTTTGTAGGCTTTAGCCTTTGAAATAATTGAAATAATAATAATACAGTCGTATAATTCATTTTGAGTGCTTTTACTGTCACCTTTAATTGGTTGTTCATTGAAATCTGATGGTTGGTTTCGCAATACTTCAGTAACAACATACCAATGACATTAAGGTCAGTTAGTTCACATGAAATGATGAGGTGTTTGTATCAATTGTGATTTTAATGAATTGGAGCGAATTTATGGATAGCGCGGCAGTTTTTCTTCTGTGAAGCGAGGAGGGGTTTCACAAGTGAGCGATGAGTGGGATGTCGACCGCTCAAACTCTGCGTCATCTAATGCCATGATGGCTGGTAATCAACTACTGACCAGGACGTTCCTTACATCCAAGTACCAACATCGGCTCAGGTGCAAATTCTTTAGGGACAGAGGATGTTGCTCTTAACATTGCCACAATAGACGAAATCAAGTTCAGTTCATGTCAGAAAAACCACCACAAGCGGTTGGCCCCTTTTTTATAAACTCCTTGATAGAATATGATAAGATGTACGCTTAGTTGTATGCGACGATCAAATCTCCGTGGAACAATGAGCTGTAATCCACAATAAGCCTGTTGCCTAATTGCTTAAACTAACCATAAGAGTTCATATATGGGTTGCAGTGCACAAGTAAATCTAAATTAAATCCACCTTACACCATCAAATGTTCTTGAAAAGGTCATACATTTTCAATGGTGATTAGGTTCGTCCGCTCCCTTAATTTCCATATGGTTCTGATATACAGTACAAGATATGGGGGTCAGTTGGAGTAACATCCATGTAACTGCTGGTGCAGTATAATGGGTTACCAGAGGTAAAGTGAGTGACAGATGTGTTCTATGGCAGTTGTACTTCCATGCCATAGAATAAATAGAATCGGAGTTAGGCAAATCATTACTCTCTCTCCTCTCGCGCTCTCTCATGCGAGTACCTGTCAATGAGGGTCCAAACAGCTCAGATGGGCTCGCCGAGAGTGATCTTTAACTGGGATGTTAGTCTAACGGTGCACAGCCAGCTCCAACTGATGATATGCTTCATCAGCTATAGAGACATGATGTCTAGGGCCAAGTCAGCTAGGGCCGTCTCCACCACTGTGGACAGTGCACAAAACACACACACACTACCACTAAATAAGCAAATGACACACACACACACAAGTAAATGACACGCATGCACACACAGCTTGGACTAAGTAGACACCAGCATGCTTAAAAACAAGCACATTAAAAAAACCATATACAGCTCTATGAAGGCCTTGTTTATGATCGCTAGTGTGTGACTCAATAGCATTAGCAGTGGTCCAGATACATCATATTGGGTAGACATTCATTTAGAGAGCAATTGCATCTCATTTTCAACTAAAAAATTAACTAAATAGCATTTTCTGGCTAGTGAAATATTGAAAATCTCAAAGCAATTATAAGTGCCCGCTCAGTTTAGTGCTTAGATATCTACTGTATGTGCTTCAACGCATTAATTGACAAAAAATTTGTCAGAGGGAATCTGTCAAAAAAGAAAAAACCTATGATCCGCACAATGCCAAACAGTTGACACAACCTGTAACCTCTTTGCTTCCTGGACAGATTTTTCTCAGCATAGACGATGAAAGGATTTTCCTTTTAAATACCCCAACAAAATGTTTGCAAGACTTCCCTCTCGTGGTGTGACATATAGTACGTTCAGGAAGTATGCTGGTGACAGCATTCAGGTTGTTTTTACCTTTCACCCTTAAAATGTCAGGAGAGATTCTGTGTAACCAGCAGAGAATTTTCAGACCTGTGGCTGGTCAGCGAGAGGAAGCCAGACGGTAACTCACCATCAAAGTCTGGCCCACACATCTGTAAAACCACGTCTCCTTCAGGACAAGACAATAGTAGCAGACCTTTAAATAACAGGGAAAGTCTGCCCGCAGCAATTTGGATTCTCAATTAAAAAGGGACAGTACTCATTCACTCGGAATGTCAGTCTGGAGATTGCTTCCCATGAAAGTCAAGAATGGATCACCCATTTTTTCTAAGGCGACTTCACTTGGGATTGGAGACAATATTCTTACAAGATTCTTAAACAGTTAGAGGACCTTATACCTTCTCTGTGCTGTTCACTCATTCCAAACACTCACAACATCTCTTCTCTTT
>NC_036870.1:30700190-30706434 GCF_002910315.2 Salvelinus sp. IW2-2015
AGAGATACCTAAGAGCGTGTCTGTAGGTAAATAAGTGGTGTTGGAGAGTACACCAATTAATTTCCTAGTGTCAGTAATATTAGACTGAAGAGGATGACATTGCTAGATCCCAAACAACAGCAATGTCTATTATATTATGTCCATCTGCGTTACTCCTAAAATGAAAATCTCCTGTGGAGACTGTGATTCTGTGTTGTAAGATGATTAATTGACAACTGTGTGTGTGTTGTAGTCATCTATGTGTTTGTGTGTGTTAAATTAAGCCTGATTTGAAATATTGACTGACTGAAATTGGATAATAAAAATGGGATTGAAAGATTTACTGTCAAGATGGAATTGGAATTTGGATATAAGATAGATTAAGTTGATTGGAATAATAAGATTAAGATTAAGTGATTGGATAATAAGATTTATTGATTTGAAATGTAGTATTAAGCTGATTTTAATTTGGTATACAAGATTGAAATATGAATAATAAGCTGATTGAAATGACAATAAGAGATGTAAATGTTGCTATAAATTATTGAGTGAATGAGAACTGTCAGGGACGAGCTCACGTGAGGTGAATAAAATACCTCAACCAGTTCTGAGTGAGATGAGTTTTTCTGATCTGTAACATTATCTAGGGTTCTTTTATCCAGGGTTCTGTGATCTAGGGTTCTGTTACTAGTGTTTTCTTTATCAGGGTTCGTGATCTAGGGTTCTGTTATCTAGTGTCTTTATCCAGGGTTCTGTGATCTAGGGTTCTGTTATCTAGGGCTCTTTTTATCCAGGGTTCTGTGATCTAGTGTTCTTTTATCCAGGGTTCTGTGTATACTAGGGTCTGTTATCTAGGGGTTCTTTTATCCAGGGTTCGCGTGATCTAGGCGTTCTTTATCCGTAGGGTTCTTTTATCCAGGGTTCTGTTATCTAGGGATCTTTATCCCGTAATTTTCCTAGATATTTTTGTCCAGCTTCTAAGGGGCCGACGCACCCCAAAGTACAGGCCACGGAGACACACAAAAGAAGAAGTAGGCTTCATCCAAGAGGAGTCCCCCAGAGCGATGAATATTTCAATATTTTTCTGCCCTTAAATGCATAGAGCAGGCGGCGGTAAGAGGCAACAAGAGTCTAGAGAGACGAACAGAACGAGGCTCTTCACAATCAAGAGACCTGCAAGTTCCAGAAAAAAGTTTAAGGAGACCGAGAAGGGGAACTTCATAAGGAAGAGAAGGGAGGGATAGGCATGGCAAGTCAAACACAACCGTATTCTTAACCCAAAACAGCAAGGAAGAAGCCATCAAAGGCCAGGTCAGGCTAACTTTTCTAGGTCCAACAACAGACCGAAGCAAAGGACGAGGAGCACAAAAAGATACCCCAAAAAGTGCACTAACCGGAGACGCCCCAACCCAACGGAACGTCGTGAGGCAGATGTCAGCTTGGGGAGCAATCGGAGAGACGGATCAGGAGCTGGCGAACAGGTTGTGTGCTGGCCTTCGGTAGCCGGCGTGGACCATGGAACCCTTATCCCTTTGGTGCGGAGGTTACGAGGGAGCCGTGTGTTGGCCCTGCGCGTTATGCATACCGCCGCGGGGTCTCCAATCTGGGGAGTGGCGTAAAAAAAAGAAATGCATAGGCTATTAATTCGGTTAACAGCCCCAAGAATAATTTCAGGGCAGTTCCCAGGAGAACTCCGCCCTCCCTTTCTGCTGATTTTGGACCCTCTGTGTACTCCCAAATATACCATCAGAATGTGCACGGGGGAGGCATTCCAGGACTACAACAATGGGTCTTTATTTACCTTCATTATTTACCAGGCAAGTCGATTAAGAACAATTCTAATTTTTCAATTGACACCTAGGAACCTGCCCTTGTTTAGGTCAGAACAAATTTGTACCTTTCAGCTCGGATCTTGAACTTGCAACCTCTCAGTTTACTAATCCCAACACATCCTAACCACTGGCTACGGCATATAAAATCTATACAATTGCTTTGACAGTACAACTTGCTAAGTTGGGATTTGAGGATGTGTGTGAAGGAGTCTTTAAACCGTGGGATAGATGCGAACATAATTGGCCACAAGCCCACTTCCTCCTAATGAACCTGATTGGAGTTTGAGTGGCTGCTGGTTGAACCACGTGAAAATACCCACTTCACTTCCCTCCTTTGGTTACCCCTTATATAAGGGAACAGCGTTAAATGTGATCGAACTTGATATTTGCCCTAAAATGTAACTTGGAAACAAAGGACGACTGTTCAACAATTATTAAGTAAATCCATTGATACCCTTTGAATCTTCTACTACACTCATTGATTAGTGACACATCAACTCTATAGTGTATGAAGGGGTAATTTGGTCTGGTATGAGATGTTATACCAGGCCTCAATTGGAGTATGTAAATATCCTGTAGTTAAAATGTAAGAATGCATTTTTATCGTGGAAATGGTAAATGGCCTGCATGCAGACAGTGTGTGTAAGCCAAAATTCCAAATGTACTTGATGTTGACTCGTAACAGGATTTTAGTCAGGAAAGTAAAGCTTTTTTAATATGCTATCAAAGAAATACAACCTTGTGAGTGTTTTGAGTACCAGAGAGAGAGAACTCGTAAGTGCATGTGTACATCATTGTTTCATTTGTGGTGATTTTAAAAACACTTTCTCACAATCCGTTTGAGTTTGCTGTCAGCATTACAATTGTCCGTTCCATGCCTTTAGAGGAATCTGATCTTTGTGTATCTCTGCACAGTTCCTCCCTCCCCATAATACCTGCAATATCAGCTGTTTGGATCAACCCGAGTACGCTAAAAGGTGGTTTATAAACAACCATCGATTACTAAAGGTCGACTTAAGAAGTTTCTATTATCTTAGGGTTCTGTTATCTAGGGTTCTGTCCACCACGGCCCGTTGGATCTGCAGGTAGAGGATAACATGTCTCAGAGGGATAATCAGAGAACATGCTGCAGAGGATAAACATGTCTCAGAGGATAAACATGTCCTCCCAGAGGATAACATGTCTCAGAGGATAACGTTTTCTCGTTAGTACGAGGTTAACATGATAACATGTTTCATTTAGAGATAACATGATAACGTGTTTCATTAGAGATAACATGATAACGTGTTTCATTGGAGATACCATGATAACATTCTTATTAGGATGAGGATAACATGTCTCTGCGGGTAACATTACTTTATATTACATGAGGATAACATGACTCATCAGTGGAGTTTGATAGAAACATGAGTTAATGTCACATAGGATCATGTAGATGTTGAGTCATAATGGATCATCCAAGGTAAGTCAATATGAATATTGATAAGGTGTAAAGAAGTAACCAGTTACGTCATATTGAGTATAATGGGTTACCAGAGGTAAAGTAACATGATATTGAGTATAATGGGTCACCAGAGGTAAAGTAACCATGATATGAGTATAATGGTGTACCAGAGGTAAAGTAACATGATATTGAGTATAATGGGTCACCAGAGGTAAAGTAACATCAATATTGACTATAAAATGGGTCCAGAGGTAAAGTAAATCATACGTATAATGGTCTACCAGAGGTAAAAGTAACATCATATGAGTATAATGGGTACCAGATCAAGTAAACAGTATAAAAGTGGTGTTCACTGTTGCTGAGAATAACCCCACAACCAGAGTGAACGCCGGCAACTTGGTTTGAATCCCTGTTTGGGAAGTTGGGGATCACAAATTGCCAAATTTGTTTTTTTTTCTTAGTTTGTCTAAATTGTGTTATTTAACATGCGGTGTATGTGTGTTTATTTTGATCAATTCCCTCCTGTTAATAGAAGTATAACCTTTAACCTTTATTGACTATTGATAATAGTATTACTATACTAATTGGATTGTACAACCCAGAATGAAGGGTTTGAAATGATAAAGTGTCTGTTTTTTCTGTGCTGATTCCTTTAGGAGTATAGAAATTTTAATATAAAAGCTAAAATCTAAATGAACTTAACATATAAAAATGTAACAGAGTTATTTACATCAGACTGCAATGATGACGAAGGAAGTGTATCAAGGTCGTGAGTATAAGTTTATTAAAAGTCATATATTGACCTCAGTTAAAGAGTCTAATATGGTCCTAGTACCTCCGGTATGGAGTTAGTAAACCTTGATTCCGGTTCTTATAAACCAGTATTTCTGTGTTCATTGCCAGTGACTGAACTGTAAACCGAATCCTCACGTTTCAGTATCATTCGATTAATCGCAGTACGCCAAAATCCTGTTTATGAGAACAAAAAGATATCTCAGTTTTAAGGCTCTCAGCTCTAGAGAGAAGAAGCCTCTTTTGATGAGGTATTGGTCTGTTTTCCTGAAACCAGTATCTGAGTCTCCGTGCAAATGAAGACCCAGTGATCATAGTGCTGTACGAGTGTGAAAGAAACGTAAAACTGATTACTGATATGATATTTGCATTAATAAGCATACAATTTTTGTCTAATATAAAACCTATAGTACCTATAAGGGAGCTAACGGAACTGCTCCCTGGTAGAGAATTCCATTACAGACAGTTTTTACTATGAACCAGCATCAAGTTTTGCTTTGGAAACTGCTCACAGCGAGAAACCCTTTTTCCACAGGAAGGGTTCTACCTGTAAACCAAAAAAGTGGTGCTCCTGTTATGGGGCACAGGCAAAGACTTTGTGGACTACCATTTCTCGCTAAGCGTTGTAGCCTAGACTTAGCGGTATTGCATCTCCCTATAAGGTTGTAGTGAACAGACCAGAAAATACTGACTGTTGCCTCCCCTCCTGTTTTCAAGTGTTCTCTCATTGTATGAGGTTGCTGGACAGAGTTTGCAGTGTTTTCTCCTCTAAGTCCTGTTGGCCTGCTGGTTAGCTGGTTAGCTGTTGCACTAGTCTGGTAACCTGGTTTTAGCTGGTTTTAGCTGGTCTTACACTGCGCTATGCTAGGCTGGTTGTTACCTGGCTGGCTGTGTTAGGTCGTTACCTGGCTAGCTGAGCTAGCTGCGTGCTGGCTAGCTGTGCTGTAGACCTGTTAGCTTTACCGGCTAGGCGTAGTCGTAGCTGGTACTGCTATGGTTAGCTGGTTACCGGCTAGCCTTGGTACTGGTAGCTGGTTAGCTGGTTAACGCTGCTCTTTAACCTGGCATAGCGTTACTGTTAGCTGAGTAGCGTGCAGTGTAGCTAACTGGTTAGCTTATCCGCTAGCTGAGCTGGTTACCTGGCTAGCTGTGGTTAGCTGGGTTACCTGGCTACTAGTAACTGGTACTGTTACCTGGTCTGGTTAGCTGTTGCTGGTTACCTGGCTAGCTGGTTTAGGTGGCTAGGCTGGCTAGCTGGTTAGCTGGTTAGCTGGCTAGCTGGTAACCTGGTTAGCTGGTTACCTGGCTAGCTGGTTAGCTGGTTAGCTGGTTACCTGGCTAGCTGGTTAGCTGGTTACCTGGCTAGCTGGTTACCTGGCTAGCTGGTTAGCTGGTTACCTGGCTAGCTGGTTACCTGGCTAGCTGGTTAGGTGGCTAGCTGGCTAGCTGGTTAGGTGGCTAGTTGTAGAGGTTTATCTCCTATTGGGCTTTTTGTGAAGTTTTGAATGTTAATCTCTCAAAAAATATTTCAGGAGCTATGCTGCTGATCATGGTCTCTATCTCTCTCTCTGTCTCGCTGTCTTTCTCTTTCTCTCTCTTTCTCTCTCTGTCTCTCTCTCATCTCTCTCTCTCTCTCTCTCTCTCTCTCTCTCTCTGTCTCTCAATTCAATTTACTTTATTGACATGGCAAGTTAAATTACTTACATTGTCATGGTGTACATATAACAAAAATGGTGGGACCAACAGCAATAATAATAGTAGTAGTGGATAATAGAGGAAAGCAATAGTAGTAGAGCAGTCACAATCTGACTGAGAAGCAACATGACATGGTATGAAAGCCAAAACAAAACTAAATGGGAAATATTATTGACATTACATTGCCCTTTTCAATGGCTGTCCCTCAGGTTGTGGCAGGGAGACACATATTTGGCTGCCAAAACACATTTWGGCTTTTCACCCAATATATATTAGTTTTTTTCTTCATCTTTTATAGTTTCAAATTCTTTGTATTGAATTATAATTTTGGGAAAGAAATATTCTCTTAGGTCGGAGTATTTGTCACAGTGTAGTAGGAAATGCGGCTCTGTCTCTACCTCTCCCCTGCAGCAGAGTGAGCACAGCCTGTCCTCTCTGGGCAGGCAGGTTTGTCTGTGACGACCGGTCTCTATAGCCAGACTGTCCTCTCTGGGCAGCCAGG
>NC_036870.1:30712672-30732468 GCF_002910315.2 Salvelinus sp. IW2-2015
TTCGCACATGGTCGCCGGTGGGATCAGATCCATTGTATTGGGTGGAAGCGCAAACACTGGATCCGTTTCGGGAAAGTCATATCTCCTGGTAGGAACGATGATGAGTGTGACGTTAATCGTATATTCAGTAGTTCCTCCCGACTGTATGTATGAAACCTAAATTACCTGGGTACCGATGTAAGAATAACACATAAAAAAGAAAATACTGCCATATTTTCAAGGAAAACGCGAAGCGAGGCGGCCATTACTCTTTCGGCGCGGATGTTGAACGTGTACCGTAACCTAAACATAAACACGATGCCTTTCTTAAAATTCAATACACCTGCTATAAGTTAATATGCCTGCTAACATTATTTCTTTTACACTAGGGAAAATGTTCACTTCTCTTGCAACAGAGTCAGGTATATGCAGCAGTTTTGGGCCGCCTGGCTCGTTTGCGAACTTGTGTGAATACATTTCTTCCAAACACAAGACAGCCATACTCGTCAAACGGGGGATGTTTAACAAAGCGCATTTGGAAAAAAAGGCAACAATCGTTGCACGACTGTACCTAACCATTTAAAACCATCAATGCCTTTCTTAAAACAATACAACAGAAGTATATATTTTTAACCTGCAGTATTTAGCTAAGCAGTTTAGCAGGCAATATTAAACCAGGTGAAATTGTGTTCACTTCTCTTGCGTTCATTGCACGCAGATCCGGGTATAGCAACAGCTTTGGGCCGCCTGCTCGTTGCGAACTTAATTGCCAGATTTTACGTAATTATGTCAAACATTGAAGGTTGCAATTGTAACAGGAATATTTGCGAACTTAATGGATGCCCACCCGGTAATAAAATACGGAACTGGTTCCGTCATTTCACTGAAAGATAACGTTTTGTTATCGAGATGATAGTTTCCGGATTCGACCATATATAATGCCTTTACGGGCTCGTACTTTCTGTGTAGTTATTAATGTTTATAATTTAATAGTTTGATGATAAGCCAGGGTCTGATCTGAGCATGGTAGCACCATCAGGCTCGTACGCATTCTTCACAACTAGCACTTTCGTGCTATTGCCAGCAGCTCGTCGCTGTGCTTCAAGCATTGCGCTGTTTATGACTTTCAAGCCTAGTCCAACATCCTGATATAGGGCTGGTTAACTGGTGTGACATGCTACTAGATAGCTTATTTCCACTCGCTTCCTGAGACTTGGAGCAGTTGTTTCCCCTTGCTCTGCATGGGTAAACGCTGCTCGAGGTGGCTGTTGTCGATGTGGTTCCTGGTTCGACCATAGGAGCGAGTGAGAGGACGGAAGCATATAACTGTTACACTGCAATACTAAGTGCCTATAAGAACTTCCAATAGTCAGAGTCATATGAAAATACAATTGGTATAGAGAGCAATAGCCCTATAAATTCCATGATAACTACAACCTAAAAACTTCTATACACCTGGGAATATGAAGACCTTATGTATAAGAACCAACCAGCTTTCGAATATGTTCTTCATGTTCTGAGCAAGGAACTTAGACGTTAGCTTTCTATACAGGCCACATATTGCACTTTACTTTCTTCTCCAACACTTTTGTTTTTAGCATTATTTAAACCAAATATGAACAATGTGTCATATATTTATCTCTAGAGGCTAATAGATTTTATTTGATGTATTATCATTAAGTTAAAATAGTTCACGTATATGTTGTAATTGTATATTTATACAAATAAATAAAAAATTCCGTGATCGGCTGCCCTTTTTTGGTCCTCCAATACATCCCGGTATCGCATTTTTGAAAATCATAAATCCGGGACCTTCCCTACATACCAACATCAGATCCCCTCTGTCCTCTCCTGTGTTCTTCTGTCTCTCTGTCTCTCTGTGTCTCTGGTCGTCTGTCGCTCTCTGTCGGTCTCTGTCTCTCTGTCTCTCTGTGTACCTCGTGTCTCTCTGGGATTTATGATGCTCTCTCGCGTATGTCTTCTGCCTGTCTCTGTGTTCGCCTGTCCTATCTTATCTCTCGTGTGTGCTACCTGCTAAGGATACTACATTGATATCTTCTCTTGTGTAGCCATAGAGTTTTCTGTATCCTGTAGTTATCTTGATACTTCTCTAGATCTCATACCAATAGTCTACTCAAACAAGTGTTACTTACATCTGTCTCTCTGTCTCTCATGCTCTCTGTCAATCCTGGTTCTCATCTAGGTGTATCTGCTCCTCTAACAGTGCTTACTAGCATGTCGTAATCACTGATAAGCTCATTCTGTCTCTCTGGGTCTCATCTGTCAATCTCATCGTTCTGTTGTGTCTGCGCTTCAGGTATCTGTCTACGTCTGTCTGCGTCTGATAGTATCTGTCTCCTCTCTCTCGTGTCTCACATCTGTCTCTCTGTACTCTCTGATGCTCTCTGTTCTCTCTGTTGGTTTCGCTCCATGGTTCCGTCTGTCGCGCTCTTCTCCCTGTGTGTCCTCCCTGCGCATGCTCCTCTGTCTCTCTGTGTATCTGTACTCTGTCTCCTCATATGACCTCGTGCGTCCTGCAGCATCCAGTCTCTCGTGGAATCTCACTATTCCACTGTCCTGGTCGCCTACCTCCAGCCGTCCGCTCATCCACGGCTCCTGGCTCTGACGTCGGGTGTTTCCCTCTCGCTCTCGTACCTCTCGATCGTCTGTCCTCCCTCTCCTCCTCTTCCCGATGCGCACTCCTGCGTGTCTCTGTCTCTGTCTCTGTGTCTCTTCGTGTGTCTCTGTCTTCTCGCTGTCTCTGCTCCTCGGCTCCCTTGCCCCGGTCACAGCTCGAACAGCCCTACTTGCTTACCAACCTCTAATCTTCACCTCCTCTGCAACCCCCTCGTCTCGTGTTCCTTCTCGACCAGCTCTAGGTGGTCTCTTCGACATTCAAATACTAGAGTCCGACACCCTGCCCCGTCTCCTGTCTCGCTTCTCTCTCCATGATATGTCTCTCTCTGTCCCCCCCCCCCCCCCCCCCAAGCAGTCACCAGAGGTTAAGCCATTCTGCATCACTACGGTAAACAAGTGATTAGTGATGTGTATGCATGGTTCTATTTGGGTGTCTCTCGCCCACGGTTGGCCCTGTTCTAGGTTTGATCCAAAACATGTCCAAACTATGGAAATGTGTCCTTAGATCATGGTATAAGCCACAATGAGTGATAGACTACTTCCTGTTATCCTGCAGACCTGTGGGTGGGAGATCTGTGAGTAACAAATCAGCATCACACCCAGTCACGTGTAAAAAGGTTCTGACCCAAAAAACATTCTAATTCCATGAGTCTGGTCTGGCATTCTTTCAGGGTAAATTATTGGATGTGTTGTCATGGTATCCACTGGCTGTCAACCCTCTGAACATCGCTGGTAGCTGATAGGCTGTTTGAGCTGTTCTCTGGCAGCTGATAGGGTGGTTGAGCTGTTCCCTAGCTACACAGCATTCTCCAGAGGAATACTGGAACGGAGAGGAGAGGAGAGGAGAGGACAGGACAGGACAGAACAGGACAGGACAGGACAGGACAGGACAGGAGAGGAAACCACTTATTAGCGGTCTACTGCCAGAGCTCCATCTGGTGGACTGAGCCATAGTTGATTTCCTGCAGGGAAAGTGGATCTGGTCCCAGTCAAACAGAGATCTTCATTGAGTTGATTTCCTGCAAGGAAAGCTGGTACGCCCACTGGGCACAGACGTCAATTCAACGTCTATTCCTCTTTGGTTCAACGTCATTTAATTGAAATGACGTGGAAACAACGTTGATTCAGCCAGTGTGTCTCCAGTGGGTTGTCATGCACAGAGATGCTCCTTATTTCCTCCAGTACCTTATAGCGCTTTGCACTGGAACATGCTGTATTAATTACAGGAACTACACTGGAACATTCTGTATTAATTACAGGAACTACACTGGAACATGCTGTATTAATTACAGGAACTACACTGGAACCTTCTGTATTAATTACAGGAACTACACTGGAACCTTCTGTATTAATTACAGGAATTACAATGGAACCGTCTGTTATTAGTTACAGGAACTACACTGGAACCTTCTGTATTAATTAACAGGAATTACACTGGAACATTCTGTATTAATTACCATGAACTGCACTGGAACATTCTGTATTAATTACAGGAACTAACACTGGAACATGCGTATTTAATTACAGGAACTAACAACTGGAACATCTGTAATTAATTACAGGAACTACACTGGAACATTCTGTATTAATTACAGGTTACACTGGAACTTCTGTATTAATTACAGGAATTACAATGAAACCTGTCTGTATTGTTTAGCAGGAACTACACTGGAACCTTCTGTATTAATTACAGATTACACTGGAACATTCTGTATTAAGTTACAGGAATGCACTGGAACATTCTGTAATTAATTTAAGAATACATGAACATGCTGTACTTAATTACAGGAACTACACGGAACATGCTGTATTAATTACAGCTAACTACACCCTCGGAACCTTCTGTGTTAATTAACAGAATTGCACTGGAACCGTTCGTATTAATTACAGGAACTGCACTGGTAACATTCTGTATTAATTACAGGAACTACACTGGAACATCTGTATTAAAATTACAGGAACTACACTGGAAACATGCTGTATTAATTACAGGAATACACTGGAAACCTTCTGTATTAATTACAGGAATTGCATCTGGAACCTTCTGTATTAATTACAGGAACTACACTGGAAACATTCTGTATTAAGACAAACTACACTGACCTTCTGTAATACAAGGAATTACACTGGAATTCTGTACTAATTCAGGACTGCACTGGAACATTCTGTATTAATTACAGGAATTACACTGGAACTGCTGTATAATTACAGGAACTACACTGGAACAGCTGTATTAATTACAGGAACTACACTGGAACTTCTGTATTAATTACAGGAATTGCACTGGAACCTTCTGTAATTAATTACGGAGACATACCTGAACATTCTGTATAATTACAGGAAACTACACTGGAACAGTGCTGTATTAATACAGGACTAACTGGGAACTTCTGATATATTCAGGAACTAACATGGGACCTTCTGTATAATTACTGATTACACTGGAACCTTCTGTATTAATTACCGGAATTACATCTGGACACTTCTGTAATTAATTACAGGAATTACACTGAACTTCTGTATTAATTCCAGGATTACATCTGGAACTTCGATTAATTACAGGAATTCAATGGAACCGTCTGTAGTTAGTTAGAGGATACACACTGACTTTGTATTAATTACAGGATTACACTGGAACATTCTGTATTAAATTACAGGAACTGCAGCTGGAACATTTTGATATTAATTACAGGACTACACTGGATACATGCTGTATTAATTACAGGAACTACCTGGAACATCGCTGTATTAATTACAGGAATTACACTGGAACCTTCTGTATTAATTTACAGGAATTGCACTGGAACCTTCTGTATTATTCCAGGAACTACACTGGAACATTCTTTATTAATTACGGGAACTACACTGGAACATGCTGTATTAATTACAGGAACACAACTGGAACCTCCTGTATTAATTACAGGAATACACTGGAACCTTCTGTATAATTACAGGAACTACACTGGAACCTTCTGTATTAATTACAGGAATACACTGGAACCTCATCATCCCACACTCATCACTGGAATTCTGTTAATTACAGGAAACTACACTGAACATGCTGTATTAATTACAGGAACTAACAACTGGCAATCAAAATGCTGCTTATTAGACTCCTGGACTCTTTTATTACAGGAATCACTGGAACTCTGTATTAATTACAGGAACTACACTGGAACATTCTGTTTATTACGGACACTGACCTGTATAATTACGAATTACTGGAACTGCTGTATTATTACAGGAACTACACTGGAACCTTCTGTATTAATTACAGGATACACTGAAACATTCTGTATATATTACACGGATTAACACTGGAACCTCTGTTTATTACAGGTTACAGGAACCGTCTGTATTATTACAGGAACTACACTGGACACCTTCTGTATTAAATTACAGGAATTACACTGGAACATTACTGACTTATTACAGGAACTGCACTGGAACATTCTGTATTAACACGACTACACTGGAACATGCTGTATTAAATTACAGGAACTAACTGGAACATGCTGTATTAATTACAGGAACTACACTGTAACCTTCTGTAATACAGGATGCACTGAACTTCTGATAATTACAGGAAGTACACTGGAACATTCTGTATTAATTACAGAATACACTGGAACATCTGTATTAATTCAGGAACTACACTGGAACTTCTGTATATTACAGGTACTACACTGGAACCTCTGTATAAATTACAGGAACTACACTGGAACCTTCTGTATTAATTACAGGAATTACACTGGAACCTTCTGTATTAATTACAGGAATTTACAACTGGAACCTCTGCCTATTCGTAATTAACAGAGGAATTCACTGGCCCTATCTGTTTTACAGGATTCCTGGCCTGTATATTACAGATACACTGGAACCTTCTGTATTAATTACAGGAATTACATGGAACCGTCTGTATTTACAGAACTATACACTGGAACCTTCTGTATTATCACGAATTACACTGGAACCTTCTGTATTAATTACAGGAATTACACTGGAACATTCTGTATGTAATTCAGGGAACTACACTGGAACATGCCTGTATTAATTACAGGAACTACACTGCAACATGCTGTATTAATTACAGGAACTCACTGGCTTCTGATTTAATACAGAATTGCACTGGAACTTCTGTATTAATTACAGGACTACACTGGAATCATCTGTATTAATTACAGGAACTACACTGAACATTCTGTATTAAGTTGCACGGAATTACACATGGAACATGCTGTATAATTACAGGAACTACACACTGGAACCTTCTGTATTAATTAACAGGAACTACACTGGAACATTCTGTATTAAATTACAGGATTACACGGGAACCTTCTGTATTAATTACAGGAATTACAATGGAACGTCTGTATTAGTTACAGGACTACTCGGACTTCTGTATAAATACAGAATTACACTGAACATTCTGTATTAATTACGGACTGCACTGGAACATTCTGTATTAATTACAGGACTACACTGGAACATGCTGTATTAATTACAGAACTACACTGAACCTCCTGTATTAATTACAGGAATATGGCACTGGACAACCTTCTGTATTAATTACAGGAACTACACTGGACATTCTGTATTAATGACAGGAATACACTGGAAACATGCTGTATTAATTACAGAACTACACTGGAACTTCTGTATTAATTACAGGAACTACACTGGAACCTTTCTGTATTAATTACAGGAATACACTGGAACTCTGTATAATAAGATTACACTGGAACTTCTGTATAATTACAAGGAATTAAGCTGGAACTCCTTAATTAATTACAGGAATTACACTGGAACACTTCTGTATTAATTAACAGGAATTACACTGGAACCTTCTGTATTAATTACAGGAAATTACACTGGAACCTTCTGTATTAATTACAGGAATTACATGGAACCGTCTGTATTAGTTACAGGAACTACACTGGAACTTCTGTATTAATTACAGGAATACACTGGAACATTCTGTATTAATACAGGAACTGCACTGGAAACATTCTGTATTAATTACAGGAACTACACTGGAACATGCTGTATTAATTACAGGAATACACTGGAACATGTGTATTAATTACAGGAACTTACACTGGAACCTTCTGTATTAATTACAGGAATTGCACTGGAACCTTCTGTATTATTACAGGAACTACACTGGAACATTCTGTATTAATTACAGGAACTACACTGGAACATGCTGTATTAATTACAGGAACTACACTGGAACCTTCTGTATTAATTACAGGAACTACACTGGAACCTTTCTGTATTAATTACAGGAACTACACTGGAACCTTCTGTATTAATTACAGGAATTACACTGGAACCTTCTGTATTAAATTACAGGAATTACACTGGAACCTTCTGTATTAATTACAAGATTACACTGGAACCTTCTGTATTAGTTACAAGGAATTACATGGAACGTTCTGTATTAATTACAGGATTACACCTGGTACCTTCTGTATTAATACAGGAACTGCACTGGTACCTTCTGTATTAATTACAGGAACTGCAACTGGTACTTCTGTATTAATTACAGGAACTGCACTGGAACATTCTGTATAAATTACAGGATTACACTGGACCTTCTGTATTAGTTACAGGAACTACACTGGTACGCTTCTGTATTAATTCAGGAAACTACACTGGAACATTCTGTATTAATTACAGATTACACTGGTACCTTCGTATTCATTACAGATTACACTGGTACCTTCTGTATTAGTTACAGAACTACACTGGTACCTTCTGTATTAATTAACAGGAACTACACTGGACCTTCTGTAATTAAATTACAGGAACTACACTGGAACATTCTGTATTAATTACAGGAATTACACTGGAACTGTCTGTCTTAGTTAGCAGAGTTCGCTGGCTACTCTGTATTAGTTACAGGAATTAAATTAAGTATATTTTATGTCGTCCTCCTTGTTATATTTTATGATGATGTGTTATTTATCAATGGAGTATCGAATCAAATCAAATATTTGTTACGTGCGCCGAATACAACAGGTGTAGGTAGACCTTACAGTGAAATGCTTACTTACAGGCTCTAACCAATAGTGCAAAAAGGAACTGAATAATGCTGTGTTATTTATCAATGGAGTCCCATATAACGATATGTTATTTATCATTCGCTGGCCACCATTTATTCTCGGCTGAGAGCAGACAGACAGACAGACAGAAAGACCGAAAGGCAGGCAGGACAGACAGACACTGACTGTACAAAACATGAAGAACACCTGCTCTTTCCATGACAGACTGATCCGGTGAATCCAGGTGAAAGATATGATCCCTTATTGATCTCTTGTTAAATCCATTAAAGAGGGATTTTTAAGCCTTGAGACAACTGAGACATGGATTGTGTATGTGTGTCATTAGGAGGGTGAATGGGCAAGACAAAATATTTAAGTGCCTTTCAACAGGGTATGGTGGTAGGTGCCAGGCGCACCGGTTTGTGTCAAGAACTGCAACGCTGCTAGGTTTTTCTCGCTCAACAATTTCCTGTGTGCATCAAGAATGGTCCACCACCCCAAAGGACATCCAGCCAACTGGACACAACTGTGAGAAGCATTGGAGTCAACATGGAACAGCATCCCTGTGGAACGCTTTCAACACCTTGTAGAGTCCCATGCTCCGACGAATTGAGGCTGTGGATTTAACAAGTCACATCAATAAAGAATCATAACTTTCACCTGGATTCACCTGGTCAGTCTATGGCATGGGAAGAGCAGGTGTTCTTAATGTTTTGTACACTCAGTGTATAGTATAGTGATTGTCCGTAGGGTCAGTGCAGATAGTTTTTGGTACCATTAATTTACTATTTAGCGGTCTGGATATTTAGCTGGCTTATGGCTAGAAGCTGGTAGAAGCCGTCTCTGAGCCTGTTGGCCCGAGAGCCGATGCTCCGGTACCGTTTGCCGGATGGCAGCACAGTGAAAAGTCTATGACTTGGGTGGCTAGAGTCTTTGGCAGTTTTTTGGCCCTTCCTCTGACACTGCCTGGTATAGAGGTCCTTGATGACAGGGAGCTCGGACCCGTGATGTACTGGGCTGTCCACACCACTCGCTGTAGTGCTGTACGGGCCAAGGCGGTGCATTTGCCATACCTGTTGGTGATACAGCCAGTAAAAATGCTCTCGATGGTGCAACTGAATAACTTTTTTAGGATCCGAGGGCCCATGCCTAATCTTTTTAGCCTTCTGTGTCACGCCCTGATCTGTTTCACCTGTCCTTGTGATTGTCTCCACCCCCTCCAAGTGTCGCTTATTTTCCCCAGTGTATTTATCCCTGTGTTTCCTGTCTCTCTGTGCCAGTGTATTTATCCCTGTGTTTYCTGTCTCTCTGTGCCAGTGTATTYATCCCTGTGTTTCCTGTCCCTCTGGGCCAGTTAGTCTTGTATGTGTTCAAGTCAACCAGCGTGTTTTCCCCGTTCTCCTGCGTTTCTATTCTCTTTAACTAGTCCTCCCGGGTTTGACCTTTGCCTGTTTTTCTGGACTCCATTCCCACCTGTCTGACCAGTCTGCCTACCCTGACCTCGAGCCTGCCTGTCATTCTGTACCTCCTGAACTCTGAACTGACCTTTTGCCTGTCTTGGGGTGGGATGTAGAAAGCCGTGATAATTACGGATAAGAACTCTCTAGCTTGATAACATGGTCTGCAGCTTACCATGAGGTATTCCATATCTGTTTCCTCGTGGCAGAGTCTGCACAAGGCTGACTGATCTATTAATTCTGTTTCCTCGTGGCAGAGTCTGCACAGGGCTGACTGATCTTATTGATCTGTTCTTCGTGGCAGAGTCTGCACAAGGCTGATGATCCTATTGATCTGTTTCCTCGTGGCAGAGTGCACAAGGCTGACAGATCTATTTTCGTTCTTCGTGGCAGAGTCTGCAACAAGGCTGACGGATCTATTGATTCTGTTTCCTCGTGGCAGAGTCTGCACAAGGCTGACTGTCTTATTGAGTCTGTTTCTCGTGGCACGAGATCTGCACAAGGGCTAGACTGACTATTGATTCTGTTGTCTCGTGGCAGAAGTCTGCGCACAAGGCCTGACTGATCTATTGATTCTGTGTTCTCGTGGGCAGATCTGCCACCAAGGGCTGACTGATTATTATTCTGTTTCCTCTGTGCAGAGTCTGCAAGGGCTGACTGTTCTATGTGATTCCTGTTCCTCATGGCGAGTCTGCAACCAGCTGACGTGATCTAATTGATTCTGTTCTCGGGCAGGTCTGCTACAAGGCTGACTGTTTTTTTCAAATGGCCCCCATAATTTATTGACAATTCTTTTTTGCAGCAAGTATTTTATTTAATAGTTTATATTGAAACAGATTAATGTGTCAATTGTTGTTTAATATGTCAGTTCGTAGACTCGATGCCAAAGTATTGGGACATCAAAAACTTGTTCCCAACTAACTCAACATTTTTCGGTATTGCTGTCACAGGAGGTTGGTGGGACTTTAATTGGGGAGGACGGGCTTATGCCATTTATGATTTTTAATGGGTGGACGACAGACAAATTCTTACATTTCTTATTTTAAGTAATTGTCACATCAGACAGCGACTGTCTGTCAGTTTGAAGTTGGTCGGTGTGGATTGCGAACGTCTGTTCTATCTTGGCACAGTCACGCTCCGTCCTCGCCCCTCAGATATCTTCTCTGTTATCTAGTGATAGCCAGGCCTATTTGAAACATCGCCATCTACTGGCGGCGTCTACTGGCTCCCGAGTGGYGCAGCGGTCTAAGGCACTGCATCTCAGTGCAAGAGGCGTCACTCAGTCCCTGGTTTGAATCCAGGCTGTATCACATCCGGACGGTATTGGCAGTCCCACAGGGCCGTGCACAATTGGCCCAGTGTCGTCCGGGCTTTGGCCGAGGTAGGCTGTCACTGTAAATAAGAATTTGTTCTTAACTGACTTGCCTAGTTAAACAAAGGTTAAATAAAATAATAAAATACATTTCCCTGCCAGATTCAGAAGCTCATTAGTAAAAAGCTTGAAAACCCACATCTGATTTAGAAGAAAACAACTAAAGATAATTCATGGTTTTACAGTCAAAGAGAATAGTTTCAATAAAATAATTWATTTATTAATTTATTTTTATTTCAGTTTACTAAATTGTTTTTGCAATTTTAGTTTTTATTTTAGTTTCAGTTTCTGTTGACTATAATAACATTGGCGCGTGTGTGTGTGTGTGTGTGCATGTGTTCCTGCATGTGTGTGTGAACACAGTATTGCCAATATATGGAATCATTGGGAGCCTGGAGACCGTTTCCTATTATGACTGTACGGTCATCATTCCTGAAGCAAGAGTTGAAGAGGACGTGTTGTGTGTGTCATCGTCCTGTCCCTTACTCATCATGTCACATATTCATCTGTTTGCTCATTTTCAGACTGTCTACTGAATTATAAGTTATGATGAAAAGGCCCAACTTTACATCATGTCCCCCATGATGTCCTCAGGCCACTGGAGAGATGGAGAGATGCTGCATTACCTTGACAACACGAGAAATGAGTGGAACTTCTAGTTTGAATGGCACTTCTACTGTTTTACTGGCATACTGTAGCAGGGCCCGGTTCAATCAAAGACAGTCGTAGAATCTTCTCCTGCTGGAATATGGATCGTTGTCGTTTGTTAAGTCAACCAAACAATGTTCACAGCATGATACTAAAAAGGATTTCAACATGCTTTCCTGCTGCAAAACATTAAATGTGTTTTGATCGATCCCTGGAGTGGGATTGTGTTAGTTTGAATAGGGTCCACAGTTAACCACAAAGTCTTTCATTAATTACACTCTGAGAAAAAAAAGGTTCTATCTAGAACCTAAAATGGTTTCTTCGGCTGTCCTCATAGGAGAACCCTTTGAAGAACCCTTTTTGGTTACACGTAAAACCCTTTTTGGGTTCCATGTAGAACCCTTTCCATAGACAATTCTACATGGAACCCATAAAGAGTTCTAYCTGGAACAAAAAGGGGTTCTCTTATGGGGACAGCCGAAGAACCATTTCGGAAAAACCTTTTTTTCTAAGAGTGTATTACTTCATGTGTCGTAAAATCGACTCCCACTCCACTCTCACACAGAAATTCCATTCTCCTGTTTTTCCACCATACCTGAATGTATGGGGGGGGGGGGACGTTGACAGTAGTTCAGGCAATATGTGAAAATTATGTTAACTTTTTCATAGAAGTTGAAACTTGGTACACTTGTACAGTTTATGGTCCTGGACATTTTCAGAAATGGCCGCGGTGGCCCATTGTTTTTCTCGCCAGAGCCGGACAATGTATTTTCCTTCATATCTGCTGAACCAAACATGACAAAAACACATAAATGGTGTCTACACCTACACCTGTGTTTTAACGGTCAACAATGGTGCCAAGAACAACATCATAAACAGTTCAGAWTATTATATAATGGAGAAGGTGGGTATGCCATGGCAAAGAAATTAAATTGCTGTTTCTGACAATGTAAACAAAATAGTATGTCTGTTGTACATTAGAACATGTTCAACATAATGCTGGAAAGTGAAGCTCAGTTTGGGGATAATGCTATCAACCATTTTTGAATCAACAATTATTATTTTTTATTCTGCATCACCGAAAAGTGTATGGAGTCAGCCAATGACCCCAAGCTAAGGCAGGAACAAGCAGGATTCTGAACAGGGCAAGAATGGTCCCCCCCATTTGCCCATTCTCACTTCAAAGACTTCAATGATTTTGGTAGTACACATGGTGACACTCTCTGGAAGATATTGAGATCCGATTCAATATCCGGTGCATTCGGAAAGTATTCAGACCCCTCGACTTTATTACGTTACAGCCTTATTCTAAAATGGATTAAATTGTTTTTTGTTTTTTTTCCCCTCATCAATATACACACACAATACCCCATAATGACAAAGCAAAAACAGGTTTGGAAATTTCTGCAAATGTATTGAAAATGTCAAACTGAAATGGCACATACCTCGACACCATCCTGTCTCTGAGTTCAAAAGTCATTTTATTCGACCTCRTGGCTCGKTTTTTGCTCTGACATGTCAACTGTGAGACCTTATATAGACAGGTGTGTGCCTTTCCAAATCATGTCCTATCAATTGAATTTACCACAGGTGGACTCCAATCAAGTTGTAGAAACATCTCAAGGATGATCAATGGAAACAGAATGCACCTGAGATCAATTTTGAGTAAATAAGGTATGTCTGTTTGTTTTTGTTTTTTATACATTTGCAAACATTTTTAAAACCACTTTTCACTTTGTCATTATGGAGTATTGTGGGAAGATTGATGAGAATTATAATTTTTTTAAAATCAATTTTAGAATAAGTCTGTAACGTAACAAAATGTGGAAAAAGTCAATGGGTCTGAATACTTTCCCAATGCACTGTATACCAGGTATACTATTCAAGAATGTTTCAATCATAAGGATATTTTTCTACCACTTTGAACGCAGTGCTATTACAGGCAGGTCTGAGTGGATCATCGTGCAGTGTGGAGTGAGACAGGGTTCGTTCATCTCTCATATCCTCTTCCTTATTTATCTTTACCGCTTTGCTGCTGCTTTCTCTTAAGGGGGTCTAGACGGGGTAAAGGACTGTGGGGCAATCGTTGTGAAAAATGCTACGTAAATGCTACATAAATAACATTTGTATGCATTGATTTTGATGTGATGCCAAATTAGCTTGATTGATATCATATTGACAAAACACAGGTGTAGATATCACCTTGCCTGTGTTATCATGCTTTGTCTCCCCACTGGAAGCCCGAGGTAGGGGGAGAGGGGGAATCTAAGGTCTAAGCCATCAGGTGCCCAGTTTAGGAAAAAGAGGAACGAAGAAGAGGAGAAACGCACAAAAGATTAAAGGTACGCAGCTATGTCATCTCTTTATGAGTATAATATTATGCATGTAATGAAATAGGCTAGTATAACTCTTATGTTTGTTAGCCTATGTTGCTATGTTGCTTGCTATGCTAACTTACATAACATTGGATATAATTTCACACAGTTTCATCATGATAACGTGCGTAGCCTGCAGCAAAACAATTACAACCTAACTAACACATTATTGATTTGGTTAAATTTCATTGAGGTGACATCATAAAGGTTTTCTGTGATTGTATTGACTAGGTCCTGAGCTCAGCAAGGGGAATTTCCAATGCTGTAGGCTAACTTAAAATATGTCTATATTATGCTGATATGTTGTATCTTTGTATCAGGATGAGGAGCCATCTACCTCCTCAGCCAGACGACACCATTCTGTATACTTCTCGCCCGTCTTTGGAAACTGTGTTAACTAACCTCCAGACGAGTATCAATGCCATACAACTCTCCTTCCGTGGCCTCCAACTGCTCTTAAATGCATGTAAAACTAAATGCATGGTCTTCAACCGATCACTGCCTGCACCTGCCCGCCCGTCCAGCATCACTACTCTGGACGGTTCTGACTTAGAATATGTGGACAACTACAAATACCTAGGTGTCTGGTTAGACTGTAAACTCTCCTTCCAGACTCACATCAAACATCTCCAATCCAAAGTTAAGTCTAGAATCGGCTTCCTATTTCGCAACAAAGCATCCTTCACTCATGCTGCCAAACATACCCTCGTAAAACTGACCATCCTACCGATCCTTGACTTCGGCGATGTCATAGACAGCCTCCAACACTGTACTCAGCAAATTGGATGCAGTCTATCACAGTGCCATCCGTTTTGTCACCAAAGCCCCATATACTACCCACCACTGCGACCTGTATGCTCTCGTTGGCTGGTCCTCGCTTCATATTCGTCGCCAAACCCACTGGCTCCAGGTCATCTATAAGTCTTTCTTAGGTAAAGCACCGCCTTATTTCAGCTCACTGATCACCATAGCAGCACCCACCCGTAGCACGCACTCCAGCAGGTATATTTCACTGGTCATCCCCAAAGCCAACACCTCCTTTGGCTGCCTTTCCTTCCAGTTCTCTGCTGCCAGTGACTGGAACGAATCGCAAAAATCACTGAAGCTGGAGACTCATATCTCCCCCACTAACTTTAAGCATCAGCTGTCAGAGCAGCTCACAGATCACTGCACCTGTACATAGCCCATCTGTAAATAGCCCATCCAACTACCTCATCCCCATACATTCACCTTCTACACATCTATCACTCCAGTGTTTAAATTGCTCAATTGTAATTATTTTGCCACTATGGCCTATTTATTGCCTTACCTCCCTTATCTTACCTCATTTACACACACTGTATATAGACTTTATTTTTTTCTAYTGTRTTATTGACTGTATGTTTGTTTATTCCATGTGTAACTCTGTGTTGTTGTATGTGTCGCACTGCTTTGCTTTATCTTGGCCAGGTCTCAGTTGTAAATGAGAACTTGTTCTCAACTAGCCAACCTGGTTAAATAAAGGTAAAAARATTAAAATAATAATTAAAATTWAAAAAAATMTWTWTWTWTTTTTTTCCTTTTGCAAAGTTTTAAGTTTCCATATTATAGGTTACATTAATGATTTTATTATTACTGGGTGTGTATGTGAGATGTTCCACCACTATAAATGCTGTGAATAACGTGTGTAAACTAATGCCCATGTGCTCTCCATTAGAAACTGGCGTTGCAGCATCCCCACCAAATCCTGCTGCTGAGGATGTCTACAGACCCTGCTGACTGGCCTTCAGTTCTGACTGACAGAATTCAGACACAACTAGTTTGCAGAGGACCAAGTGAGGTACCACCTAATTCGGTTTTCCCAAGGAATGAGAGGGATGGAAGAAGTTGCCACCACCAGTATTTCAGGAAGACCTTGGTGAGCGGTGAAAAAAAATCCCTAGAAGTTGGTTGGTGTATTCTGAAAGAAGCAACAGCCTCTTCTACTTCTGATGCAAACTATTTTCTAAGAACAAAATTAATTTAGCAAACTCAGGACTGACAGACTGGAAACATACACGTTCTTTGCTGACTTCACACGACAGCAGTCCAGAACACCAAAACTGYATGAAAACATGGAAAGAACTGGCAATGAGGATCAAAAAAGGGGAAACAAATTATCAGCATGAGATGGTACTTTATGGAGGCTGAGAAGATAAGATGGAGAGAAGTGTTGACACGTCTGACTGCTATGGTGCAGTCTCTGGCTATTAGAAATCTGACACTAAGGGGACCACACAGAGACACTGTACTCTCCATCAAATGGACATTTCCTCAAAGATGTTGAACTGATGGTACAATTTGATCCAGTCATGAAAGAGCATCTTAACCGTGTCCAAAAAAGGGATCTCGAGCCACACCACCAGCTACCTCGGCCACCAAATACAGAATGAACTCATTGATTTGTTGAGCAGCGAGGTCATTTCGATAACGGTGATTGACATCAAGCTGGCAAAGGTCTTCTCTATCATTCTAGATTGCACCTCAGATGTCAGCCACACTGACCAGGTGTCAGTTGTGATTAGAATTGTGTCACTGAAAGAGGAGCCCCACATAAAGGAACATTTTATGGGGGGTTTTTGGAGGCAGAGGAGTCCACGAGCCAACATTAGGCATCCCTGATTCTCAGAAGATTAGAGGAGCAAAAAAAATATTTTGAGGACTGCAGAAGACAGTCTTATGATAATGGGGCCAACATGAGAGGCAAAAACAAAAGGTGTCCAAACCAGACTCCTGGAAATGAATCCAAGAGCTCTATTGGTGCCATGTGGGGCTCACACATTGAACCTGGTCGTGGCTGATGCTGCTCAAGGCTCTGTCGATGCCACAGGTTACTTTGGCATCTTATACAAACTGTACACCTTGTTCTCAGCCTGCACACAGCGATGGGCCATCCTGAAAAAACATGTGGACTTTGAAGATGTGGACTGAGACAAGGTGGGAGAGTAAAGTTAAGAGTGTCGAAGCACTGAGGTATCAGGCAGCAGCGGTGAGAGAGGCGCATGATTGAGGTGAGGGATCAAACCAAAGACCCTGTGATAAAGATTGAGGCYCAGTCCTTGTCAGAGGAGATGGGAYCATATCGCTTCAGCATCTGTACAGTGGTGTGGTATGACATCTGGAGACACATCCAACATGTGAGCAAGCTGATGCCGTCTCCCAGCATGCACGTGGATGTTACAGTCAGTCTTCTCAGAAAGACAGAGAGAAGTCTCAGCAGCTACAGGGCRACRGGCTTYATGACTGCACAAACGTCAGCCAAGGATATTTGCGWGGGTATGAACGTAGAGGCCRTTCTACAACACAAAAGGCTGAGGTCCACAAAGCGGCACTTTTTCATACGAAATCATTTGATGAGCTTTTGACTGATGACCTGAAGAAGCTGGAGGTGGACATTTTTCAATGCCGTCGTTGACGCTGCAACCTCAGCCTTTCAGGAAAGATTTTCCACATTGGAAAATGTGGGAGAGAAGTTTGGAGTGCTGTCAACCTTCCAGTGTCTCTCATATGAGGAGCTGACAGAACAATGGAGGCCCTTACTATGACACTGCACTATAAAGACCACTCAGTCTTGGATGGCAGAACAATGGAGGCCCTTAGTATGACACTGCACTATAAAGACCACTCAGTCTTGGATGGCAGAACAATGGAGGCCCTTACTATGACACTGCACTATAAAGACCACTCAGACAGGGGATGACAGAACAATGGAGGCCCTTACTATGACAACTGCACTAGTAAAGACCACTCAGACAGGGGATGACAAGACAATGGAGGCCCTTACTATGACATGCACTATAAAGACCATCAGACAGGGATGACAGAACAATGGAGGCCTTACTAATGACACTGCACTATAAAGAACTCTCAGACAGGGGATGACAGAACAATGGAGGCCCTTACTATGACACTGCACTATAAAGACCACTCAGACCTGGATGACAGAACAATGGAGGCCCCTTAGTATGACACTGCACTATAAAGACCACTCAGACCTGGATGACAGAACAATGGAGGCTCTTACTATGACACTGCACTATAAAGACCACTCAGTCTTGGATGGCAGAACAATGGAGGCTCTTACTATGACACTGCACTATAAAGACCACTCAGTCTTGGATGGCAGAACAATGGAGGCTCTTAGTATGACACTGCACTATAAAGACCACTCAGACAGGGGATGGCAGAGAACTTGCCAAGGAACGGAAGAACTTGCCTGACTTGCACATTCGAAGACCATGTCTCTGCTTGAGCTGCTGATATTTATACACGTAAAGGGAGCTCTCAGAAATGTATCCCAAATTTGTGGACTGCTCTCAGAATTTGTCTTACTCTTCCAGTGACCGTGGCTGAAGCAGAGAGGAGCTTTTCAAAGCACGAAGCTCATCAAATCCTACCTGAGATCCATCATGTCACAGGAACGCCTTAGTGACCTTGCTGTCATCACTATTAACCATGCAGTAGCTGGGCAGATTTCTCATGATGATGTAATTGATGACTTTGCAGCAAGGAAGGCAAGAAAGGTCAGGCTTTAGATGGCGGTTGTGCAAATTAGTTTGTGTGTTTCTTGTTTCAAGTGCAATAGTGTAGTAATCAGGTTCTCTTCTTTATAAGTGTGTTATTCTAGTTGTGTATTTGTGTGATTTAGGATTTGAAGGGGGCCCCCAGGGAGCCATACAAGCTAAAACCGCCACTAGCCTGGACTACAAGTAACAATAGAAAGCTGTAAAACAAGTGGTGTGACAGTGCATTAATGTGGTCCCGGCCACACGACTGAGAAGACACCCCGTCGACACATCCCCCAGCATTGTTTTCAGTGGACTGACCTGCCAATGACTGAACGTTTATGGCTGTCTGGGCCAGACTTATGTCAACATTTCATCTCAATTGTTAGAGCTGCCAGTTGACCAAGTCTACAGCACGCTGTGTGTGTATGTGTGTGTGTGTGTGTGTGTGTGTGTGTGTGTGTGTGTGTGTGTGTCTCTCTCTGCGCTACCACAGATCCCAGCGATGCTTTCCAGCAGCCATCGTTCCACTATTGTATTACTAAGCTGCAGTCAGGCCAGACACAGTGTTGAATAGTGATAATACACTCTGCAGTGTTGAGTACTGATAATGAACTCAGCAGTGTTGAATAGTGATAATACACTCAGCAGTGTTGAATACTGACAATACACTCAGCAGTGGTGAGTACTGATAATACACTCTGCAGTGTTGAATACTGACAATACACTCTGCAGTGTTGAGTACTGATAATACACTC
>NC_036870.1:30732972-30745130 GCF_002910315.2 Salvelinus sp. IW2-2015
CACTCTGCATGCTTTGAGTTACTGATAATACACTCCAGCCAGTGTTGAATACTGATAATTACACTCTGCAGTGTTTGAATACTAAATATACACTCTGCAGTGATTGCATCGAAATAACTTGCAGAGTAGATACACCTCTTGCAGTGTTGAATACTGACCAATACACTCTGGCAGTGTGTTGAGTATGACAATACACTCTGCAGTGTTGGAGTCACTGACAATACACCTCAGCAGTGTTGATAGTGACAATACACTCAGGAGGTGAATTGAACACACTGCAGGGACTGATAATACACTCAGGCAGTGTTGAATACTGAGTAATTACACTAACGTGGACACTGTAATACATTCGCAGTGTTGAATTAGTGAACAATACACTCTGCAGTGTTGACGTGCTGATAATAACTTAGCAGTGTTGAATAGTGACAATTACACTCTGCTAGTGTTGAGTACTGATAATACACTCAGAGTGTTGAATACTGATAATCACACTCAGCAGTGTTGAATGACTGATTAATACACTTGCAGTGTCTGATAATGCAATACACTCAGGCAGTGGTGAAATACTAATCAATACACCTCTGCATGTTTGAGCTATGATAATACAGCTCAGCAGTGTTGAATACTAATAATACACTCAGACAGTGCTTGAATAGTGACAATCATCTTCGCAGTGTTGACATACGAATAATACATCATCAGCAGTTGTTGGAATAGTGGACAATACACTCTGCGCAGTGTTTGAATACGAATAGATACATCTCTGCAGTGTTGTAGTACTACAATGCACTCTGAGTGTTTGAGTACCTATAATAACCGCAAGTGTTTGAAATACTGATCAATAACTCAGCAGTGTTGTAATACTGCATAATACACTTACAGTGTTGAATTACTATATAGTACACTCTCTGCAGTGTTGAATACTGATATACACTAGCCAGTGCTTGAATATGAGCAATACCTCTGCATGTTTAAATACTGATAAATACATCTGCAGTGTTGAATACTAATAATACACTCAGCAGGTTTTGAAATAACTGACAATACACTCTGCAACGTGTTTAACAATACTGATAATTTACACTCTGCAGTGGAGTTTACTGGACAATACACTCTGCATGTTGAGTACTGATTTAATACCCTCTTGCCATAGTGTTGAATCTGATAATACACTCTGCAGTTGTTGAGCTATGATAATACCCAGCTCGTTGCAGTGTTGAATACCTGATAATACACTCAGCAGTGCTTTGCAGTACTTATAATACAACTCTTGCAGTGTTGAATTACTGACAATAAGCATTCCTGCCAGTGGTTAAAATATGGCTAATACACTCTGCAGTTTTGAATCACTTAAAATACACTCAGCCAGTGTTGAATACTGACAATACCACTCGTGCAGTGTTTAAATACTGATAGATACGCACTTCTGGCAGTGTTGAATCTGTACAATCCACCTCTGCAGTGTTGAGTACGGATAATCACTCTGCAAGTTGAAATGGAAATTTGGATTTTTTGATACTGATTAATACACTCTGCAGTGTTGATACTTGATAATTACACTTCTGCAGTGGTTGAATACTGATAATATACATCTGCAGGGGAATCATAAGTACATAGATGGATAATGATAATACACTCTGCAGTGTGAATACTGACAATACATTCAGCACGTGTGTCTTGATGTAACGTTCAAATGGGGGAGGGGCGAATTCATTGCATAATTAACCGGATCGCCCTTTTGCAGTTTCGAGTTTGAATAATTTTATTTAAATGTTTCCATATGATGGTAATGTTTTTTTTCGGCCTCATTCTGGGACTTCATCACTCAGAACATGTGCGTAGCATCCTAAAATGGCACATTATTCACTATTCAAATAAGTAGCGCACACTTTTGACCACAGGGCCACGCCCATAAAGTAGTCGCACTATGTCGGAAATGGGATGTGCTATTTTAGTTGTTTCTGAGAGGAGTGTAGGGAGGAGGCTTCTTGAAGCATGTTTTCTTCCAATTAGGTGAGGCACAAAAAAGATGTCTCAAAAAGTATGTGGCGTGCTGAGTATATATAATTTTTTTACTTTACACGGCAAGTCAGCGTAAAGAAACACATTGTTATATTCAATGAATGGCCTACCAGGTTGAACAGTGGGTTAGGACAGAACGACCAGCTTTTCCTTGTCAGCCCTCAGGGATTTGAATCCATGCAACCTTTCGGCTTACTGGTCCAACGCTCCTAACCACTAGGCTACAACTACCGCCTCCAAAGACAATAGGATATTGTTGACATAATATTTTCCAATAGGATACTGTGTAACTCTCCTAATCCAATAGGGATACTGGTTGACTTCCTATCCAATAGGATACGGTGACTTCATAGCGTTACTGTAGTACTTCCTATTCCAAATAAGGTTACTGGTGCTTCTGTCCAATAGGATACTGCGTGAGTTTCCTATCCAATAAGATATTGGTGACTTCCCCTATCCAATAGGATACGGGTGACTTCATAGTGTACTGGTGGACTTTCCACTCCAATAGGTAACTGGTGACTTTCCTGTCCAATAGGATACTGGTGAGATTCCTATCCAATAAGATTATTGCTGACTTCCTATCCAATAGGATACGGTGTTGTACTTACCTGATCCAATAAGCGATTACTCGGTGACGTCCATCCAATAGGTTACTGCGCTGAGTTTCCTACCAATGGGATACTGGATGAGTTCCTTATCCAACTTAGGATACCGGTGACCTTCTCTACCCAATAGTGCATACTGTATGCATCTTCCTATCAGATAGGATACCTGCCTTGACTTCCTATCCAATAGGATACTGGTTGACCGCGTTCCTTTTCAAATAGGCATACTGTGACTTCCTCATCCAAATTAGGATACTGGTGCACTTTCCTATCCAATAGGATTACTGGTGACGGTTCATATCCACATAGGATACTGCGTGACTTCCTATCCCAATAAGGAATACTGCGTTGACTTCCTATCCAGAGTAGGATACTGGTGAACTTCCTACCCTTAATAGGATACTGGGTGACTTCCTATTCCAAATAGGATACTGGTGACTTCCTATCCAGATAGGATATCTTTGGTGACTTCCTATCCAAATAGATACTGGTGACTTCCTATCCAATAGGATACTGGTGACGCCTACTCCAATAGGTTACCTGGTGAGGTTTCCTATCCAAAAATGGGATACTGGTGAGTTCTCTATGCCAATAGGCCATACCGCTGACTTCCTACCCCAAATAGCGATACTGGTGACTTCCTAAATCCAATAGGATAACTGAGTGACTCCCTATCCAATAGGATACTGGTAGACTTACCTATCCAATAGGATACTGTCGTGACTTCCTATCCAATAGGATACTGTGGTGACATCCCTATCCAATAGGATACTGGTAGACTTCCTATCCAATAGGATATACTGGCTGACTTCCTAGCTCCACTATGTCATCACTTGGGACTTCCTAGTCCAATAGAAACGGTGACTTCCTATCCCAACTTAGGATACAAAAAAAATGCTTTGACTTCCTATCCAATAGTATACTGGTGAACTTACCATCCAATAGGATACTGGTGACCCCTATCCAATAATACTAGAGAGAGAGAGAGAGAGAGAGAGAGAGAGAGAGAGAGAGAGAGAGAGAGAGAGAGAGAGAGAGAGAGAATTCCTGTACATTCACAGAAAACACGGATCACCCGTCCCGTAGCCAATCAGACCCCTGTAATGTCATCGCTCTCAGTCTCATTAATATGGAAAGGTCTTTTTCCCCGTACATGACTCTCCTTCTCTCATCCGGTAATCAAATTTCCATTTTCCTAGAAGAGATCTTGAATCACCTTTTCTGTATATCTAGTTATGGRRTGGGTCCCAAATGGCACCCTAGTCCCTTTATACATCTCCCCCATAGGGCTGTGATCAGAAGTAGTGCACTAAATAGGGAATAGGGTTCCATTTGAGAACGCGTCCAATTTACTATTTATCCGGGCAGCAACTTTCTCACTATAATTTGATCTAACAATAATATGAATCAATACTAGCTCTACAATTTTGTTTAAAAAAAAATCAGCATTATTTTGTATTATTTTCCACTCGTCAGGAAGCATCTTTGAATGAATGAACATCAGATGTAGCTGAGTTCTTTTTACTTCTCTCTTCAAACTTGATTGTGATATCAATATATATCCATTTATTCAGCGCTGGAATAATACAATACTATACGATAACTATTCCTCAATAGGAAGAGCCACTTCAGGATTGTGGACTAGATTCCGGCCAATCATACTGTTAGGCTGTTATCTAGAATGACTTGTGATAAAGCACACACTATTGTAAGTTGCTTTGGATAATAGCCACTGCTAAAAATGTAAATATCATTGGAAAGTATTCAGACCACTTGACTTTTTATTCCACATTTTGTTACGTTACAGGATTATTCTAAAACAGTTTTTTTTTTTTTTATGTCCTCGTCAATTTACACACAATACCCCATAATGACAAAGCGAAAAAAGTTGTTGGGAATTTTGGCAAATGTATAAAAAATAAAAACCAGAAATACCTTATTCACATAAGTATTCAGACCCTTTGATATGAGACTCGAAATTCAGTTCAGGTGCATCCTGTTTCCATTGACCATCCTTGACATGTTTCTACAACTTCATTGGAGTCCACCTGTGGAAAATTCAAATGATTGGACATGATATGGATAGGTGCACACCTGTCTATATAATTGTCTATAACTGTGTTAATATAATGTCAGAGCAAAAACCAAGCCATGAGGTCGAAGGGATTGTCCATTGAGCTCCGAGACWWGATTGTGTTGAGGCACAGATCTGGGGAAGGATACCAAAAAATGTCTGCGGCATTGAAGGTCCCCAAGAACACAGTGGCCTCCATCATTCTTAAATGGAAGAAGTTTGGAACCACCAAGACTCTTCCCAGAGCAGGCTACCTGGCTAAACTGAGCAATCGGGGGAGAAGGTCCTTGGTTAGGGAGGTGACCAAGAACTCGATGGTCACTGACCAGTTCTCTGTGAAGATGGGAGAAACTTCAAGAAGGACAACCATCTCTGCAGCACTCCACCAAATCAGGTCTTTATGGTAGAGTGGCCAGACGGAATCCACTCCTCAGAAAAAGGCACATGACAGCCCGCTTGGAGATTGCCAAAAGGCACCTAAAGGACTCTGACCATGAAGAAACAAGTTTCTCTGGTCTGATGAAAACAGATTGAACTCTTTGGCCTGACAGCCAAGTGTCACGTCTGGAAGGAAACCTGGCACCATCCTACGGTGAAGCATGGTGGTGCCAGCATCAATGCTGGGGTGTTTTTCAGCGGCAGGGACTGAGAGACTAGTCTGGATCGAGGGAAAGATGACACGGAGCAAAGTACAGAGAGTCATCTTGATAGAGAAAACCTGCTCCAGAGAGCTCAGACCTCAGACTAGGAGTGATAGGTTCACCTTCCCAAAGGACAACGACCCTAAGCACACAGCCAAGACAGTGCAGTGTGGCATCGGGGACAAAGTCTCTGAATGTCCTTGAGTGCGCCCAGCTAGGGCTTGGCCTTGAACCCGATCTAAAATCTCTGAAGAACCTGTAAATAGCTGTGCAGCGACACTCCCCATCCAACCTGACAGAGCTTGAGAGGATCTGCAGAGAAGAATGGGAGAACTCCCCAAATACAATTGCCAAGCTTGTAGCATCATACCCAAGAAGACTCAAGGCTGTAATCGCTGCAAAGGCGCTTCAACAACGTACTGAGTGAAGGGTCTGAAAACGTAGTAAAATATGATATTCAGTTGTTGTTGTTTTTTATACATTGCACATCTCTAAAAAAACAGTTTTTACTTTTGTCATTATGGGTATTGTGATGTCATTATGGGTATTTGATGTCATTATGGGGTATTGTGATGTCATATGGGTATTGTGATGTCATTATGGTTGTGTGTGATTGATGAGAAAAAGAAAATGTAATACATTTTAGAATAAGCTGTAACGTAACAAAATTGGAAGAACTAAATAGAATACTGATATTCACTCATCCAGAAACTGATCTAGTATATACACTATACCCCATATTACTATACTTTCTGATATCGCTGTATATCCCAATATGGACTTTCTTTCTGTCACATTTCCCTGCAGAGTTCTCAAGGTTATGTACCATCTCTCCAGTGGCTGAGGACATCATGTAAAGTTGGGCCTTTTCATCATAACTTATAATTCAGTAGACAGTCTGAGAAATGAGCCAAACAGATGAATATGTGACATGATGGAGTAAGGACAGGACGATACACACACAACACGTCCTCTTCAACTCTTGCTTCAGGAATGATGACCGTACATCATAATATGAAACGGTCTCCAGGCTCCAATATTCAATCAAATCAAATCAAAGTTTATTTTATATAGCCCTTCGTACATCAGCTGATATCTTCAAAGTGCTGTACAGAAACCCAGCCTAAAACCCCAAACAGCAAGCAATGCAGGTGTAGAAGCACGGTGGCTAGGAAAAACTCCCTAGAAAGGCCAAAACCTAGGAAGAAACCTAGAGAGGAACCAGGCTATGAGAGGTGGCCAGTCCTCTTCTGGCTGTGCCGGGTGGAGATTATAACAGAACATGGCCAAGATGGTTAAATGTTCATAAATGACCAGCATGGTCAAATAATAATCAGGAGTAAATGTCAGTTGGCTTTTCATAGCYGATCATTGAGAGTATCTCTACCGCTCCTGCTGTCTCTAGAGAGTTGAAAACAGCAGGTCTGGGACAGGTAGTACGTCCGGTGGACAGGTCATGATTCCATATATTGACAGTACTGTGTTCACACACACACGTCTTCTTCACCTCTTGCTTCAGGAATGATGACTGTACAGTCAACAAAAAGGCAGATGTAATTTATATGGTCACTATGATTGTTTGATATGACATAACGACACAGTTGCTTATCCATACACCTGTTCCAGTCTTGTCAATTGATACATGTGTCCAGCTGAAATAGATTATATTCATTTTTTTCTTGTTGCCACTTGTTAGGTAAGAGGTATATACACAGCAAAAAGACATAGAAAATAGAAAGTTGTGTATTTTTATGCTGTGGATTTAGTCACCTGACTGAATATAGCCGTTATTATTATGAGATGACATTACGCTATACCAGGAGGTTAATACCTGACGACGACCTAGGTTTACTATGGATCATAACGTGTTATACCCGACTGCTTTAATGAAGCGTGTATGTGACAGTGACTCCCTGAGTCCTAGGCTATGCTAGTCAGCGTTTCTGATGAGGAGGATCCCGGATCCGGGAGGGAGGGTTTAATGAAGCGTGTAAGTGACAGTGACTCCGGGTACGGACTCAGTGAGTCCGTACCCTTATCGGCTGTTGAAGAGMGAAATKATCAGCCCAAGTATTTTACTRTATCATCAATACTTTAGTACATKTACATGTTTGTCACRCCCTGACCTTAGTTTTCTATGTTTTCTGTGTTATTTTGGTCAGGTCAGGGTGTGACCCAGGACAGGTATGCTTGTTTGTCCTGTCTAGGTGTGTTTGTTAGTCTAGGTTTATTATAGGTCTACGGTGGCCTGAGTTGGTTCCCAATCAGAGACAGCTGTTTATCGTTGTCTCTGATTGGGGATCCTATTTAGGTTGCCATTTTCCATTTAGGTTTTGTTGGGTTATTGTCTATGTGTAGTTGCATGTCAGCACTCGTGTCTTATAGCTTCACGTTCGTTTGGTTAAATGTTCTTCGTAAATTAAAGATGTATTCACATCACGCTGCGCCTTGGTCTCCTCCTTACGACGAACGTGACAATGTTAGACATTGAGCAGGTGTTAGACGTACTTCATTGTCCTCAAACAGCCTCAGGATATGACGTAGACGTAATTGATCTCCACAGCCTAGAGTAACGGACGATAGACGTCACTTGAACTCTCACAAGCCCTCAGTGTATGGACTGTAGACGTCAATTGATGTCGCCTCACCAGCCTCAGCGTATCGGACGTAACGTATTGATGTCCTCACAGCCCTCAAGGCGTACGGACGTAGACGTATTTGAATGTCCCCACAGCCCTACCAGACTACATTGAAACGACGTAGACGCTATTTGATGTCCTCACAGCTCAGTTTGCCGGCTATTAGTATCAGCCTAGTACGGACGTAGACGTATTGATGTCCTCACAGCCTCATGTGACAACAAGCCTCACAGCCCTTGGACGTAGACGTAATTAAGATCGTCCTATCCACAGCTAAGCACATCAAGCGTACGAGAACGTAGCAAACGTACTTGATCTGTCCTCACAAGCCCAGTGTAAGGACGTAGACGTATTGAATATAGATACCTCACAAGCCCTACGAGTCAGACTATGATGCAAACCTCACGACGACCGTAAACGTAATTGATGTTCCTCACAGGCCAGCGTATGGAGATGACGTATTGATGTCCTCAACAGCCATCAGCCGTAATGGAAAAGAAAACTAGAAACGTCATTATGTCCTCACAGCCTCACAGTGTATGCGTAGACATAGTATGCACAGTAATGTAGAGCGAGACGATGATGCCTCACAGCCTCAGTGGTAGGACGTGACTCTTTGATGTCCTCACAGACATCCAGTGTATACGGACAGTAGAACGTATTATTGTGGCGAAGCTCGCGTCGACGTACGATATGCCTCCACCTCAGTGTATGGACGTAGACGTATTGATGTCCTCAAACAGCCTCGTATCTCAGTGTAATATGGGACACGAGTTTTAGACGTATTGATGTCCAACCCCTGACACAACTCCAGTGTAAGGACGTAAACGTATTGATGTCCACTCACAAGCGAAACACTCAAAGTACATGGACGTAGAGCTCAATTATGAAACAAAAAAATTGTACCCCACTAGCCTTCAGTGTCCACCGGACGTAACGTATGAATATGATGTCCCCTCACAGCCTCAGTTAACGGCGTAGACGATATATTGAATGCTCACAACTCACAACTCACGCCGAAACAGGAAACAACTACTCCAAAACACAGCCTCAGTGTACGGACCGTAACGTATTGATGTCCCTCACCAGCCTCAGCTACGGACGTAGACGTTGATTCTCGTAGTCGACTAACGATTGATTCCTCACAGCCTCATGGTACTGAGACGAAGACCTATTGAGTCCTCACAACAGCCAAAGCCTAACAGCTCCCCGACTGGACGTAGACGTATTCCGATGTCCTCGAAGCCTCCAGACCTGTCACTGACGTAGACGTATTCGATGTCCCTCCAGCCCAGCTAACGGAGTCAGACCCGTACTCTGAAGTCCTCTACAGCTCCCAGCGTCACGGACGTAGCTCAACCGTATTTGATGTCTATCTCCACACCCACAGCCTCCAGTTGTATGGACCGTAGACGTTGATCGTCCTCACAGCACTCAGTCGTCACGGACGTAACGATTTGCATGTCTCTCACAGCCTCAGTGCCGTAGACTAGCCGATACGTAGACTAGCGTATTATGTCCTTCAAACAGCCTCACGCGTACCATCGGACGTAGCAAGCGTAATTTGAGTCCATCACAACGACCCGTTCACGAACGTAGACGTATGATTCTCCGTCGTTATGGAGTGACTATCTGATGCCTCAGCTCTCAGCGTATCAGGACGTAGACGTCATTGATGTCCTCACAGCTCAGCGTACGGACGTAGACGTATTGATGTCCTCAACGATGCCTCAGCGCGTACTGACGTAGACGTATTGGATGTCCTCACAGCCTCAGTTACGGACGTAGACGTATTGATGTCCTCACAGCCTCAGTGTACGGACGTAGACGTATTGATGTCCTACAGCTCGCTGTACGTAGACTAGATGAACACCTCAGTGTATGGACGTAGACGTATTGATTCCTCACAGCTCAGGCTACGACGTAGACGTATTGATGTTCCTCACAACGCTCAGTGTACATGGAGCGTAGACGTATTGAATTGTCCTCACAAGCCTCAGTGTACGGACGTAGACGTATTGATGTCCTCACAGCCTCAGCGTACGGACGTAGACGTATTGATGTCCTCACAGCCTCAGTGTAACGGACGTAGACGTATTGATGTCCTCACAGCCTCAGCGTATGGACGTAGACGTATTGATGTCCTCACAGCCTCAGTGTATGGACGTAGACCGTATTGATGTCCCTCACAGCCTCAGTGTACGACGTAGACGTATTGATGTCCTCACAAGCCTCAGTGAGGACGCTAACGTATTGATGTTCCTCACAGCCTCAGTGTATGGACGTAGACGTATTGATGTCCTCACACTCAGCGTATGGACGTGACGTTGATGTCCTCACAGCCTCCAGCGTATCGGACGTAGACGTATTGATGTCCTCACAGCCTCAGTGATGGACAGTATGACGTATCGAATGTCCTCACACAGCTCAGCGTAGGACGTAGACGTATTTGATGTCCTCACAGCTCCTCAGTGGTATGGACGTAGACGTATTGATGTCCTCACAGCCTCAGTGTCACATGGACGTAGACGTATTGATGTCCTCACAGCTACTCAGCGTGTACGGACGTAACGTATTGAGTCTTCACAGCCTCAGTGTACGGACGTAGACGTATTGATGTCCTCACAGCCTCAGCGTATGGACGTAGACGTATTGAATGTCCTCACAGCTCAGTGTACGGACGTAGACGTTGATGTCCTCACAGCTCAGCGTAGGACGTAGACGTATTGATGTCCTCACAGCCTCAGTGTATGGACGTAGACGTATTGATGTCCTCACAGCCTCAGTGTATGGACGTAGACGTATTGATGTCCTCACAGCCTCAGCGTTGGACGTAGACGTATTGATGTCTCACAGCTCAGTGTACGGACGTAGAGCGTATTGATGTCCTCACAGCCTCAGTGTATGGACGTAGACGTATTGATGTCTCACAGCCTCAGCGTATGGACGTAGACGTATTGATGTCCTCACAGCCTCAGCGTACGGACGTAGACGTATTAATGTCCTCACAGCCTCAGCGTAGGGACGTAGACGTATTGATGTCCTCACAGCTCAGGTACGGACGTAGACGTTTGATGTCTCACAGCCTCAGCGTACGGACGTAGACGTATTGATGTCCTCACAGCCTCAGCGTATGGACGTAGACGTATTGATGTCCTCACAGCCTCAGTGTATGACGTAGACGTATTGATGTCCTCACAGCCTCAGCGTACGGACGTAGACGTATTGATGTCCTCACAGCCTCAGCGTATGGACGTAGACGTATTGATGTCCTCACGCTCAGTGTATGGACGTAGACGTATTGATGTCCTCACAGCCTCAGCGTAGGACGTAGACGTATTGATGTCCTCACAGCCTCAGCGTACGGACCGTAGACGTAATTGATGTCCTCACAGCCTCAGTGTATGGACGTAGACGTATTGATGTCCTCACAGCCTCAGTGTATGGACGTAGACGTATTGATGTCCTCACAGCCTCAGCGTACGACGTAGACGTATTGATGTCGCTCACAGCCTCAGCGTACGGACGTAGACGTATTGATGTCCTCACAGCCTCAGCGTTATGGACGTAGACGTATTGATGTCCTCACGCCTCAGGTACGGACGTGAACGTATTGATGTCCTCACAGCCTCAGTGTACGGACGTAGACGTATTGATGTCCTCACAGCCTCCATGTGTATGGACGTAGACGTATTGATGTCCTCACAGCCTCAGTTGTTATGGACGTAGACGTATTGATGTCCTCACAGCCTCAGTGTATGGACTAGACGTATTGATGTCCTCACAGCCTCAGCGTACGGACGTAGACGTACTTGATGTCCTCACAGCCCTCAGTGTATGGACGTAGACGTATTGAATGTCCTCACAGCTCAGTGTATGGACGTAGAGTATTGATGTCCTCACAGCCTCATGATAGGACGTGATGCTCAGACGTATTGATGTCCTCACAGCCCTCAGGTGTATGGACGTAGACGTATTGATGTCCTCACAGCCTAGTCATGGACGTAGACGTATTGATGTCCTCACAGCTCCTACTGTATGGACGTAGACGTATTATGTCCTCACAGCCTCAGTCGTAGGACGTAGACGTATTGATTCCTCAACCAGCTAATGATGTTATATGTGCAAATTTGGTCCAACCTGTAAGTCCCTCCTGATAAGTGCAACCCTGCTC
>NC_036870.1:30745960-30753600 GCF_002910315.2 Salvelinus sp. IW2-2015
AATGAATGTTCCTATGGTATTTCATGATTAATGAGTTATTTGAACCAATGATTCTGCAAGTGCAAGGTTTCTTTAAAGATATGAATGCACAATGCAATGTATTGAACATTGGACACCTGTGTTACAAGTGATGACCGTTTGAGTTTTGTGTCTCGAGTTTTGAAAAATGACCACAAGGTTCTGAAATTAGTGCCGAAGGATTGTTGAAAAAAACGTAATGGTTGTGCCAACACACACACACACACAACATTAGTAAAGTGATTTCCTCCAGCTAAACACTTGATGTCCCTACCCGGGTGTTCTTCTGCTACCCGGCTGTTCTCTGCTACCGGGTGTTCTCTGCACCCGGCTGTTCTCTGCTACCCGGCTGTTCTCTGCTACCCGGCTGTTCCTCTGCTACCCGGCTGTTCTCTGCTACCCGGCTGTTCTTCTACCCGGCTGTTCTCTGCTACCCGGCTGTTCTCTGCTACCCGGCTGTTCTCTCTTCTACCCGGCTGTTTCTCTGTACCCGCTGTTTCTGCTCCGTTCTCTGCTACCCGGCTGTCTCTGCTACCGGCTGTTCTCTGCTACCCGGCTGTTCTCTGCTACCGGCTCTGTCCGCGATGTTCTCTGCTACCCGGCTGTTCTCTGCTACCCGGCTGTTCTCTGCTACCCGGCTGTTCTCTGCTACCGGCTGTTCTCTGTTTAAAGGGGCAATCTGCAGTCAAACAACAAACAAGTGTTTTGGTAATCAGCAGAGGGACGGGGCTGGAGGAATGTAACCACTCTCAAAATGCATAGACAGAGCTATGGAGGTTTTAACCATGGTGTGAGGTTATGTAGTGTTGTTTACAATTACATTGTTTGCCAAACTATGAAATAAGCTTATATTTTGGTTTCTGAACTAAGCTTCTGAGGAATGTTTACAAGTAATGTTCTTAAAGAATCAGTGGGTCCATATTATTAATTAGAAGTCCCAAAAAATGATGCACAATCGCAGATTGCCCCTTTTAAAGCTATTTTTCTCTCTCACCTCTTTCTATTCCAGACTCCTGGAGTCGACTAACAGGCAGCATTTCATACCATATGTCACATAGTATTCCCTGTGTTTGAATACAGAGAGTACAGATGTACGGTAACAAAAGAAGAACATGTCACCGTGTGGAGGTAGGTAAGCATTATTCATTTTCTGGGGTGGATCAGCTTTTAATAATAAATTTGTTTGTTGTTCCATCAATGTAATCGTCTGAATCATTTCCAAATCCGCAAATATTTGTTTGTATTAAATATATAATATACAGAGCATTAGGAAAGTATTCAGAGCCCTTGACTTTTTTGTAAAATTTTGTTACGTTAACAGCCTTAATTAAATGGATGACTTCCCCCCCCACTCATCAATCTACACACAATACCCCATAATGACAGGAATCAAAACAGGTTTTTTAAAACATTTTTTGCAAGTGTATTAAAAAATAAAAACTGAAATATCACGTGTTCAGACCCTTTACTCAGTAATTTGTTGAAGCACCTTTGGCAGCGATTAACAGCCTCAAGTCTTCTTGGGTATGACGCTTCAAGCTTGGCACACCTGTATTTGGGAGTTCTCCCATTCTTCTCTGCAGATCCTCTCAAGCTCTGTCAGGTTGGATGGGGAGCGTTGCTGCAGTGGTATTTTCAAAATCTCTCCAGAGATGGTAGATCGGGTTCAAGTCCGGGCTCTGGCTGGGCCACTCAAGGACATTCAGAGACTTGTCCCAAAGCCACTCCTGCATTGTCTTGACTGTGTGCTTAGGGTCGTTGTCCTGTTGGAAGGTGAACCTTTGCCCCAGTCTGAGTGCCTGAGCGCTCTGGAGAAGGTTTTCATCAAGGATCTCTCTGTACTTTGCTCCGTTCATCTTTCCCTCAATCCTGACTAGTTCTCCAGTCCAATGACGCTGAGAAACTCCCCACAGCATGATGCTGCCACCACCATGCTTCACTCTAGGAATGGGCCAGGTTTCCTCCAGATGGACGTGGCCATTCTTGGTTTCATCAGACCAGAGAATCTTGTTTCTCATGGTCTGAGAGTCCTTTAGGGTGCCTTTTGGCAAACTTCAAGCGGGCTGTCATGTGCCTTTTACTGAGGAGTGGCTTCCATCTGGCCACTCTACCATAAAGGCCTGGTAGGTGGAACTCTGGATCTCTGTCAGAGTGACTATCGGGTTTCTTGGTCACCTCCCTGACCAAGGCCATTCCCCCAATTTCTCAGTTTGGCCAGGTGGCCAGCTCTAGGAAGAGTCTTGGTGGTTCTTCCATTTAAGAATGATGGAGGCCACTGTTGTTCTTGGGGACCTTCAATGCTGCAGACATTTTTTGGTACCTTCCGCAGATCTGTAGCTCGACACAATCCTGTCTCGGAGCTCAACGGACAATTCCTTCGACCTCATGGCTTGGTTTTTTTGCTCTGAAATGCACTTCAACTTGTGGGACCTTATATAGACAGGTGTGTGCTTTCCAAATCATGTCCAATCAATTGAATTTACCACAAGTGGACTCCAATCAAGTTGTAGAAAACATCTCAAGGATGATCAATGGAAACAGGATGCACCTGATTTCAATTTAGAGTCTCATAACAAAAGTGTGAATACTTATGTAAATAAGGTATTTCTGTCTCTACAGGTCACAAGTTTAGAACACCTACTAATTGAAGTATTTTTAACTATTTTTAACTATTTCTACATTGTAGAATAATAGTGAAACATTAAAACTATGAAATAACACATCTGGAATCATGTAGTGACCAAATTAAAGATCTGTGCAGCACTCTGAATGATTTTGTCACCCAAAGTGGCCCCCTTTAAACAAAAATAGTGAGTAACACTCCCTAGAGGACCTGTTCAGATTAAAGTATATTTTATGTAAGCCTTTGGTGAGAGGTCCAAAGTTTTAATATTGAATCATTCTTGCCCTCTCAATTCATAATCATTATATAAATAGGCCTGTTTTATTTGGTCTGGCTTGCCAAAAAAAAGTGAAATATTTTTTTGCTCATATAATAAGTCGTTAGGTGTAGGCAGAAGCCATAAGTACATTTCTTTACATTGTCGTTTTATAGCTACTTGTGGGCATATTGAAATGTTATACATTGTCGTCGTATGTATCATGGCACAAGGCGAGACACAGGAGCAGATCCTTACAAAAAATGTATTAATCAAACAGGGTAGAGAATGGTCCTTAATCCAACAGGGTAAGAGAATGGTCCTGGACAGGCAAAAAGGGTCAAACCCAGTTCAGAGTCCAGGAGGTACCGAAGGGCGGCAGAATCAAGGTCAGGGCAGACAGAATCAAGGTCAGGGCAGGCAGATTCATGGTCAGGGCAGACAGATTCAGGTCAGGGCAGAACAGGTTCATGGTCAAGGCAGACAGGTCAGGGCAGGCAGAATCATGGTCAGGGCAGCAGAATCATGGTCAGGGCAGGCAGAATCATGGTCAGGGCAGGCAGAATCATGGTCAGGGCAGCAGAATCATGGTCAGGGCAGGCAGAATCATGGTCAGGGCAGGCAGAATGTTCATGGTCATGGGCAGGCAGAATCAGGTCAGGGCAGACAGAATCAAGGTCAGGGCAGACAGAATCAAGGTCAGGCAGACAGAATCAGGTCAGGCAGACAAATCAAGGTCAGGGCAGACAGAATCAAGGTCAGGGCAGACAGAATCAAGGTTCAGGGCAGACAGAATCAAGGTCAGGGCAGACAGAATCAAGGTCAGGGCAGGAGACAGAATCAAGGTCAGGGCAGACAGAATCAAGTCAGGGCAGACAGAAATCAAGGTAGGCACAGAATCAAGGTCAGGGCAGACAGAATCAAGGTCCAGGGCAGACAGAATCAGGTCAGGGACAGAATCAAGGCAGGGCAGACAGAATCAAGGTCAGGGCAGACAGAATCAAGGTCAGGGCAGACAGAATCAAGGTCAGGGCAGACAGAATCAAGGGTCAGGGCAGACAGAATCAAGGTCAGGGCAGGACAGAATCAAGGTCAGGGCAGACAAATCAAGGTCAGGGCAGACAGAATCAAGGTCAGGGCAGACAGGTCAGGTGCAGGCAGGTCAGGGCAGCAGAATGATCAGGCAGGCGGTAAAGTAGTCCAGAGTCAGAACCGGAAGACTATCAAAGAGAATACAAAAGGAGAACGGGGTAAAACACGCTGGTTGACTTTCTGACATACAAGACGAACTGCGGAGAGAAACAGGAAAACACAGGGATAAATACACTGGAACTAAAACAAAACGCTACAGACACCTAACCCTAACCCACACCACACACACACACACACACACACACACGAAACAGTTGGTGCTCTTGTCCTGCTCTGTCCCCTGTAGTCAACTGTTCCTAGAGTCTGGTCTATGTTGGTGTGAGGTCCTGCCTGTCCCCTGTAGTCAACTGTTTCCTAGAGTCTGGTCTATGTTGGTGAGGGCCTTGCTCTTGTCCCCTGTAGTCAACTGTTTCCTAGAGTCTGGTCTATGTTGGTGCGTCTGTCCTGCTCTGTCCCCTGTAGTCAGCTGTTTCCTAGAGTCTGGTCTATGTAGGTGTGAGGTCCTGCTCTGTCCCCTGTAGTCTACTGTTTCCTAGAGTCTGGTCTATGTGGGTGAGGTCCTGCTCTGTCCCCTGTAGTCAACTGTTTCCTAGAGTCTGGTCTATGTTGTGGGGTGAGGTCCTGCTCTGTCCCCTGTAGTCAACTGTTTCCTAGAGTCTGGTCTGTGTTGGTGTGAGGTCCTGCTCTTTCCCTGTAGTCAACTGTTTCCTAGAGTCTGGTCTACGTTGTGTGTGGGTCCTGCTCTGTCCCCTGTAGTCAACTGTTTCCTAGAGTCTGGTCTATGTTGGTGCTCTGTCCTGCTCTGTCCCTGTAGTCAACTGTTTCCTAGAGTCTGGTCTGTGTTGGTGTGAGGTCCTGCTCTGTCCCCTGTAGTCAACAGTTTCCTTGAGTCTGGTCTGTGTTGGTGTGAGGTCCTGCTCTGTCCCTGTAGTCAACTGTTTCCTAGAGTCTGGTCTATGTTGGTGTGAGGTCCTGCTCTGTCCCTGTAGTCAACTGTTTCCTAGAGTCTGGTCTATGTTGTGTGAGGTCCTGCTCTGTCCCCTGTAGTCAACTGTTTCCTAGAGTCTGGTCTATGTGGTGTGAGGTCCTGCTCTGTCCCCTGTAGTCAACTGTTTCCAGAGTCTGGTCTATGTTGGTGTGAGGTCCTGCTCTGTCCCCTGTAGTCAACTGTTTCCTAGAGTCTGGTCTATGTTGGTGTGAGGTCCTGCTCTGTCCCCTGTAGTCAACTGTTTCCTAGAGTCTGTCTGTGTTGGTGTGAGGTCCTGCTCTGTCCCCTGTAGTCAACTGTTCCTAGAGTCTGGTCTATGTTGTGTTGAGGTCCTGCTCTGTCCCCTGTAGTCAACTGTTTCCTAGAGTCTGGTCTGTGTGGTGTGAGGTCCTGCTCTGTCCCCTGTAGTCAACTGTTTCCTAGAGTCTGGTCTGTGTTGGTGCTCTGTCCTGCTCTGTCCCCTGTAGTCAACTGTTTCTAGAGTCTGGTCTATGTGGGGTGAGGTCCTGCTCTGTCCCCTGTAGTCAACTGTTTCTAGAGTCTGGTCTGTGTTGGTGTGAGGTCCTGCTCTGTCCCCTGTAGTCAACTGTTTCCTAGAGTCTGGTCTGTGTTGGTGCTCTGTCCTGCTCTGTCCCTGTAGTCAACTGTTTCCTAGAGCTGGTCTATTTGTGGTGTGAGGTCTGCTCTGTCCCCTGTAGTCAACTGTTTCCTAGAGTCTGGTCTATTTTGGTGCTTTGTCCTGCTCTGTCCCCTGTAGTCAACTGTTTCCTAGAGTCTGGTCTACGTTGGTGTGAGGTCCTGCTCTGTCCCTGTAGTCAACTGTTTCCTAGAGTCTAGTCTGTGTGGTGTGAGGTCCTGCTCTGTCCCCTGTAGTCAACTGTTTCTAGAGTCTGGTCTATGTTGGTGTGAGGTCCTGCTCTGTCCCCTGTAGTCAACTGTTTCCTAGAGTCTGGTCTATGTTGGTGTGAGGTCCTGCTCTGTCCCCTGTAGTCAACTGTTTCCTAGAGTCTGTCCTATCCAAGCACTGCTGCATTTCTACACAGATACATCTATGACAAAACATACAATTCTGTAATGTCTCTCATTGAAATGTAATATTAAAAAAGCAATAATAAAATATGCAGCCTACGCTTTTATCCAAAGCGACTTACGGTAACGTGTAACTGTTTCTCATATCTAAAACCCTGATTGGAAAGTCTATATATAAAGACATGAATATTCCCAGTGGAGCTATAGAGATGGGCGATGGAGAGATAGCATACGGCCGGGAGGTAATCCCATCCCGCTTTGTCAACATTGAGCCTTTTATAGGCAATATTCGTACTTTTTCGGGGAGAACGCTTTCACGATAATTGACAAAATATGCGCACGTCTCGGCTCAATCGGAAATTAACCTTTAAAAGGCTCTTCGTGGACAAAGGGTCGATCGGATCGATCGATATTGTTGTCACCACTAGACGTGCGGTAATGACGGGTTAGACAGCCTGCGTTTAGTTGGGTGCCTGTTGAAAAGGACCTCATTACTGAATGAAATAACAATCCTCATTGAAGTCTTCACTGACTACTAAAAACCAAACATTTAGGTTAGGGTGAACTTCAGGAACAGGATACAGAATTAGAAGATTTGGGTTTGGGTCATTTTAACGTTCATTTAAATTAAGTTTGAGATGTTTATAATTGAAATGTCTCTCTCCCTCAAACAACAACAACATCAACAAAGGAAGGGAAATAGGGTTTCAAGGTGTAGTTTTAAAAGATTCTAATTCATTCAAATGTGGTGGTTTTAATGGTTTCTGTATTATACAGACAGGGCTGTTGAGGTTAGCGAGACGGTGACTTAATGTCAAAGTGAGATGGATTAAAACAGAATTAAAACAACAGATTGATTAAAACAACATCTTCAGTGTCAGGATGAACCTCTATGGTTGAACCTGCTGTACAGACTGACAGGTTGAACCTGCTGTACAGACTGACAGGGTGAACCTGCTATACAGACTGACAGGATGAACCTCTATGGTTTAACCTGCTATACAGACTGACAGGATGAACCTCTATGGTTGAACCTGCTTTACAGACTGACAGGATGAACCTGCTATACAGACTGACAGGATGAACCTCTATGAACCTCTATGGTTGAACCTGCTATACAGAGCTGACACGGATGAACCTGCTATACAGACTGACAGGGTGAACCTCTATGGTTGAACCTGCTATACAGACTGACAGGATGAACCTGCTATACAGACTGACAGGGTGAACCTCTATGTTGAACCTGCTATACAGACTGACAGGGTGAACCTCTATGGTTGAACCTGCTGCACAGACTGACAGGATGAACCTGCTATAGACTGACAGGGTGAACCTCTATGGTTGAACCTGCTATACAGACTGACAGGGTGAACCTCTATGTTGAACCTGCTGTACAGACTGACAGGATGAATCTCTATGGTTGAACCTCCTATACAGACTGACAGGGTGAACCTGCTGTACAGACTGACAGGGTGAACCTCTATGGTTGAACCTGCTGTACAGACTGACAAGATGAACCTGCTATACAGACTGACAGGATGAACCTGCTATACAGACTGACAGGGTGAACACTG